>NW_009646736.1:1849723-1858664 GCF_000708025.1 Charadrius vociferus | reverse complement strand
TACACAAAATGTCTGAAAGTCCTGGGCAAATCATAAGGAGTCAGATAGCTCCCCTGTTCTGGGTAAACTGGGATGCACTTCTCACGATAATCTCAAAGTGACTTAAATGCCAACATTTCACTGAACCTGTTTTTTTCCTATTTCAATGTGAATAATAGTGTTACTTTCTCAGAAATGTTGTGACAACAAATCTACTTGAAATGCAAAAATTCTGTTTATCCTGTGCTAAATACAACTGCAAAGCCAAGGTCAAATCTGACTCTCATACTTTCATTAGTTAATTCATTAAATGTTTCAACCCCAGCAGTAGGAAAGCTCACCATATTTGTTGAATTTATGTTCTTGCCTAAAAACTTGTTTGTTTAGTTCAAAAATCTGCTTTGTATATTCATTTCACCAAACTTCAAAGCAATTGACAAATTATAGATAATTGCAGTAAATCAGAATTCTAAAAAATTAGAAAGAACAATCCTAATAGGCATAACAGTTCGAACAGATAAGGTGAGTTCTGCACAATTTTTTTTTCCCCATTTTTTAAAATCATCAAATACAGTAAGTCAGCTATCTGGACAACACATTTACCTTTCTTATGAGTTGAAGGGTTAGCCAGAAACTTTATCCAATGCCTATGAGAAACTTGTTTTTTGTTCTAGTGAAGTTTAAAGGTGTAGACTTTACTGCCATATTTCTGAATAGTTTATTTGAACCATGGAAGGCTTACCTCAGCCACTGTACACAGGAGCAGAGTCAGAACTACAGTCATTTTTCAAATTAGCATTTACACCTTGCAGATATTTACAATAATAAAAGTAATACATTCCCTGCATGTTTACAAACCTTGCTTAAGGATTTCAAATTATGACATATAGTATTTAATGTTAACTCGTGTTGCCTGATAAAACCTGGGGTTTTTTTTACCACGTTCAAGACTAATCCTGTAAAGAGCCTTCTGCTCAGTCTGCATTTGTATGAAGGAGAAGCAGTATTCTCAACCCTTTTCTAATCTCAAGAATTATAGGTGTGTAAGAGTTGTCTTGGCAAAAATAAATCACCTCCCATACAAAGGGAAAAACAGTGCTAAACACTGAAAATTCTCGAGGGAGTGGATTCTTGAATTTGTATATCTTGATTATCCATTAATGCAAAGCACAAAGTATAGCTATGTTCATGGAGTTTAGACAGAACAAACCAATTTCTTACGCAATTTTTAGCAGAATTTGGCTGCCTATCTTCACAGTGTGGGGCTTATAAATTTAAGTAGCTCACCTCAATGGCTTACTTTAATACAAATCCCTACATGGTGGAGATATCCCTTCAAGGAACCAATACTTCAAAGAAAGCAACTCTTTATTTTGCTGCAGTATTTTGAAATGGGGAGGATACATTTCCATGGAGATTTTTTTCTTAAGGAGTATTATTGATGCCAGTCTTGGGAAATAATGAATACAGTTGAATGAACAGAAGACTGTTAAGAGACTCAACACAGGAATAGCCACTGTGTTTTAGTTATTACTTGTGTAAGGAGGAACTGTAATCCAGTGAATATTATTGTTACTTTTGCTTTGCACTCAACAACAGTGACTCTTGGTCCTCCTCAAAACACACAAAAAAATGATAAACATCTCCAAAACCACATGGATACAGTGGCTTCAGTACTTGTCTCCCTCTACATCAAAGCGTTGACAACAGGTAAGGGACAGGGATCAGAATTATTAAATCATTTTCAAAAGGGAAAAAAAAGCATAATGTGTTACATACAAAAATGTTTCATTATGCCAAAAGAAAAAATTCTGTATCTTATTAGCATTACTAGAAACTTATGACTGAAAAAATGAACAAGCACAGTTGAGAGCACATCATCACTAAAAGCTAGTTCTTGGAAGCTAGTAAATGCAGAGTTAAAGTGAATAGTTCGATGTTAATTCTGCCCCATCTGCTTTGTACATTAGAATATATCACATGATTTGGGTTATTTTACATTTCTTGATTTATTCAGGTTATAAGGAAAATTCTAACTGGAATTTCTGATACGCATACATATGAAATGAAAATATTCTATTTTGGGGTTAAATCTAATCTAATAAAGATCTAATAAAGAAGTCCAGTTTGAAGGAATTTCATTTAATAACACTAGTTCACTAAATGTATAATATTAGCTGGTGGAAACTTAAGACTGTCTCAACCTGACAGAATTAAAACATTTCAGGTTGTTTTGAATGCCTTCATTCTGGATGCACTTTTAACAGAAAAATGCCAGGTGGTTCAAATGGGATAATGAGTGGAGATGGGAGATTGGAGCCTGATTTCCTGCGGATTTGTGTCCTCTGCTTCATTAAGTCCACCACTGTGGTAAGTCCAGCATCTTCCATATCCCATAACATTTATAATGAGCAAGAGAAGCCCATGCAGTCTGAAGCTCTGCTACTAGATGACTGATGGTTATGTGCCTGCTGCTGGGCCAGCTAGCTTATGTCAGATAAAGCATGGGATGTCTGAGATCCCCTGAGTTCCCCTCAGTGAACACTAATTTGGATCTTTTTCCAGTTCTCCAGTAGCTGATTCAAATGAAATTTGAAGGTACAATCCTCCTTCTCCTTGTTTATTGCAACTGGCTGAATGTGACTTGCAGAACAGAAATTGCTGAAGATGACCGGTAAGCTCAATAGCTCACAGTTTTTCATTTGGGAAATCCTTCTATTTGGGAAATCATTCTATTTGGGAAATCATCCTATGCATGATCTAAATATGAAAACTGAAGATCGAAGATAGAGTATCTGAATGCTGTATAGACTTTCATGGTATTTTAAATGGCTAGTATCATACACTACACATTTATATTACAATTGTATTTTCAAAAGTATTGTATCAATCTGTGTAACTAATGGATTTCACCAACCAGAAAAGAAAAAGGAAAAAGCACATCAGTGTTTTGTAGGTCATCTTCTATTTTCCCAGCCCACACAACAATCAAGCAACAGGGAGTTTGAAACACTCATGGCTTCATTTAGCTGGTAATTTTTAAGTGGATTCTGAAGGTCATGACTTAAACAGAGGGAGCTGTATTTTCTATTTTGGTCTGGTTTTAATTTGGGTAATCTTTCCATTAAATATAGCTATTTATGACATATGTTAAAAGCCTATACTGCTAATTTAGCTTAAAAAAAATAAAAAAAAAAATCTAATGGAGTTGTATTGGAAGTTTTCCATAAAATTAATGTTCCAGACTTAATGGATGTCTAAGGTATCATTATTAACGGGAATATTCCATAAACTAAAATCAGAGCCTTTGAATTGGTGATCTGATACAGTTAGATCAGAACTTATTGAAAGCTGGAATTGTGCCAAAGTACCCAGGAATTCAATTTAAACACCTTATGGAGGTTAATGCTTTTACAGTATTTACTTTAATTAGTGTTTTATTAAATGCTCAATTTCACTCACATACTTGGGCAAGAGTAGTGGCTAGCCTGTGGGTAAAGCAAGTACGACAAAGGTAAGATCACCACTCTCTCTACATCTGTCAAAAATACCGATCTTCTCTGTGATTTCTAGGTGTATATTGCTTTCGGCTATGTTACCACTGAGAAAGTCATGTGAAGTAATATGTGAGTATCACAGACTGTACTGTGGCCAACCAAGATTACACTACAAACTGTAGGCCTCCTCATAAACAATTTTGCTCTGCAGATTACATAGTCCATTTTGCTCTACAGATTCACTTCTATTGGTCCTCACTACTTGATATTGTAAATACGGACTGTAACTCTCCAAAATTCATGGGTTATGTTGCATGTCTTGCCTTCCCGCTCATGAGGAATTTAAATGCACTGGGTTTGTGCTTTTAATTACACTATGTATTTTTATCCTGTTGAGAAGGAATGGATTGCCACTGTAGCTAACTCCTAACACAAAAGAGTTTATTCTTCCTTTACTTTGGGACTGGTCCTAGGCCAATGAAATAAAATTTTTTCCCTGTTGACTGCAATAGGCTTAAAACAATTTCTTACTCCATAAGTGAACTCCATAATTGTTTAACATTTCAACTCATATATCAGCTTCACAAGGCCACCATATTTAAGCCTTTTTAATGTAAAACAGATACAAAATATTTCTGTTATTTCTTCACCTCCAGTGGGGAAGTTTATTTTTCAAGATACATCTACTGGTACCCAGTAATGATAATGACTCAGTTACAAACCAAAATAAAATTTTCCACATGGAGAGAATTCAATAGTTGGTATTCTCTTATTTCTTGGCACCGCAGGGCTCAAAAAAGTGTATGTTTTTATGGAAAGTACATTCTGAGCTTCCAAACTGCACCTAACAAAAGCCACTAACATAGGCAGATGACATTATATTCTATTGTCTTCTTCCACAGTGCTGTTATAGGCACCTGAATGCAGCAAGCAGATTTAGTAAAACTTTGCAAATGGGGAGACAGACATGTATGCTTGATTCTTTTTTCAGGTTTGTTTTATTACAGACAGAAGACTGTACAGACTAGGCTACAGACACTGGAGTATATACATACAGGCGCATGATAATAAATACAAGGAAGATGAGAGAAATGTCTTTAAGTATTCATTTTCAGCACTGACGCACAGTGCAAAGGCACATGCAAGTTGTGTAGCTCAGTTTAAAAATGTGAGGACTTTAGAAGAGTTTCTTTTCTGAAGATGAACTCACAGTGGAGCTGATTTGAAGGCACATTTAAACATGCACATGGACAATTATCATGAGGTAAGCTGTTGAGTGACCTTCTAATGTTCCTGCTATTCTCTCGTAAATGCCAATGATGAAAGAAATGAAAAAGTATAAGCCCCCTGATATTTACAATACAGTACTGAAACGGAAGAATATGCACATAGGCAATAACACTGAGTAGTTAATGCAGTAAAGATAATGTTCACACACTATCTAATTCCCTAGAAACTTATTCATCTCCTAGACTCTGAATATACTCTGGATTTAATTCTTGTCTTTAGAAATAACTTTTTGGTAGTCTTGATCAAAACGCTCACTGTGCTGTATTCCTTACATCCAATGAATTAAGGCCATACCTTCCAGAGAGGAAGTGGAATGACTAATTCATTCATCATTATAAAGTGAGTAAATATTTAGCGAGACAATGTTATATAAATGTTTAGATACCTATTTGATACCCTGGCCAAGAGATACAGAGGTCCACAAGCAATGAAATGGAAAGAAAAACTAAAGGGATGCAAAACTTTGAAAGGATGTGTCTACAAATTAAGAGAAAAAGAAGCGAATCTTTAAAAATAAAGAAAGAAATCAAGAAAACAGAACAGCACTTTTGACCTAAAAAGATCAAAAATTAATATATGGTATAATAGGTGACTAAAATAAGAGATCAGAAGGGTAGAATAGATTATTAGGAATAGAAAAGGGAAAAAAAAGCACAAAAAGAAAGAAAGGGAAGAAAATAATTTTTATCAAGGAACACTTAAACAAAACCGAAATTTTTTTATCCTTAAGTGCTATAAAAGAAATTCAATACTATTTAGAAAAAAACAAACCAAACACAAAAAAAACACACTAAAAAACCCCTGCTATTAAAGTATGCAATAAGAACCTTCCAGAAAGAGGGTTTTTTCCAGACTATTTTTGTTTTCCAAAGTCTGAGCACAGTGAGTCAGGAACATTTATAAGTCGCTGGGAGCAGCTTCAGGCTCAGACCATTTCAGTAGGATTGCATTGTTTTACATAATTCTGGAAGGAAAGTGGCTAAGAAAGAAAAATTAATAGTGAAAATAATCTGTGTCAGATTTTCAGCAGATGAATATCAGCTTCAGTGATGCAACATTCATTTATATCCACTTAGAAAAAGGTTACAAAGATATTGTAATAACTTGCTTTCTGAAGAACATCGATGTCTTGCTTCTTGACGGGCTCTCTGGGGACCTCAGAAGGTAAATGTATTATACTGTGCTTGAGCCTAGAAATGATGCAGCGGTTTATGGGGGGTGGGTAGTAGAAGAGAATGGAGATAGGGAAAGGAAGCAGGTACACATTCATTCAACTCTCTGCACGTGCCTGTGCCTCTGCTTCAGGGTGTCATTGCTGCTTTGCTTGGGAGAGCTCTAGCCGTCCTTGATAAGGGAGTACCTATGAACAGCAATGCTGTTACAACACTGTCTTCAGCTTTTGCTGCCTGTGGCCACAAGCATGTTTTCTGCTGGTTAGCCTACTCTGAGCTCCATGTTGCTGAAACATTACAGGGGCCATAAAAGATGAGGGCACAAGCAAAAATATCTACAAGAAAAATTAGAAAATTTCAGGGTAAAAATCAGGCTCCTTTAATAAAGATATGCAACACCTACAGTGTAAGGTAATATTCTTGTAGTCTTTCAATCTGGTACTTTTTTGTTGCCTGAACAACTCTCCAGCCCAAGGATTTGACTGGAACATCAGGTATAATTTTGCTTTAAGGTCCATCTGGCTGCAAGGGGTAGTGCCAACCAGAACTGCAACATGGTTTCGGTAGTAGGTGTTATCATATGTTAATTCCTTAAGCGACAGAAAGGTTTGAAGCTATTTGCTCAGTTCCGTATTTAAAAGTACTCTAACATTTGCATTTCAATCCTCATGTTCAATGAGCCACTGCTATTACAAGGAAGATGCAAAGATGCCTTTAAGCCATTGCACGTGATCTTCTGGATATAAATAAAAAGAAATATTTCTGACAGCTCTGTGCCAGGATACAGAAATAGAGCTTATTGCATTTATGAAGCAAAATACTGCATATAGCAGACAATTGCCACATTGAGGCCTCTAATTACAATGAGAACTGTCCATGCCTTAAATACCTCAACTTTTATGGGACAGAGCAGCAGCTAAGTGCTTAGGCAAGGCTGTAATGTTGTCTTCTGGACATTGGCTGAAAGCCAATGCTCTTATGTTGGAGAGTAGTAGTGTAGTGTAGTGTATTTCTACAATTGACCCAAAGACTGGAAGTTCCAGCCATAACTTGAACAGGCTGATTACATGGCTACTTCCCTGTGAAAATGGGGGAGTATGTAAAACTCTTATCAGGCTAAAGAATTAGAATAATATCCTTGCCACGTTTTTTTCCAGCAGGATGAACAGATCAGTCCAGACCAGATGAGTCCAGCTCAGAGACCCACTAGAAGGGCTTCAAGCGAGCATGGAAAGGCCTGGATGTGAGCAGGTGTCCCAGATGGCACTAATATTGCAAAAGCCTCAAGATGGCTTGAGGCATTGATGAGAAATACCAGGGTGATTGAGCTAACAGTGGTACTGTAACTGGTATTTCTGTGGTACCATCCTTCCACGAAGGATAGAGGAATGTAATTGTCAGGCTAAGCAGATGTTAAATATATCACCATAGCATATGTAAGGTAAATGGTGAGGCTGCAAAGAAACTAAGGGTGACTGTTAATAGGATGCTTGCTATTCCATGGCACTGTAAGGCTGGCAACCTACACTCCAACTCTCTGTTTCTTGGGTAGATTATGTTTATAATATTCATGCCTCTCAACCACACAAAAATTCCTGCCCTGCTGGTGGCCTTCTTGTAAGTTTTGTTATTAGCAGGGGTGATTTGACCCCGAGCAAAGTATATTAAAACAACCTTTGTAAGTCAGATACCAGGGAACAACAGAGACTGAAAAATCTTCTTCCAGATAGACAAAATATATCTAATCCTATAATAGCTGGCATGAGGTGTTTGGCAGGCATCCCAGAGTGAAGGACAGAGCTGATCAATATTAAACATTCACAAGCAAATGGACCAAGTCAACATGAAAAATAGAGGAGGTAACCACTTTTTTGAGAGAAGAGGAAACACTCAGGCTAGGGGAAGCAGAGTTGGTATTCAGACACTCAGTTAAATGCAGGTTTTTTTCATTTGGATTGTATAGCTGTTGAACATGGTAAACTATAAGCACAGATTTCTACCTAACTGTCTCACAAGGCCTCTCTCGAATAAAACTTTTGCCAGAGCTCTTCAAATTCCACAGGTGAAATATGATATTCTTTTTAAGAAAATGGCTCTACAGATATTCTTTTAATAAGGCTAGCTTATGGCTTTTCATCTACATCCTTTGTGCAAAAGAGAAGAGAAAAAAAAAAAAGAAAAGTAGCAACATGACTCATGGAACTTTAAAGTTTGAAAAAGAGAAGAAAAGTAAAATTAATCAAGAAAAATATTCTGCATCAATTTAGTGTATCCCAATAACATGTAGGTTTTCAACTGCTGTTCCAAGAATTCCATTTACCAAACTTCAGAATAAGATCGGTTCTTAATTTATTCACACAAGGACACAATGTGGCCCCAGCCATTCTAAATCCCCAGGACCATTTATGATGTGTGTCACAATTAAGTTCATCTGTGCTTTGAATTTAATTCTCCATTCCTTAAGCTTTTGCAACTTTCTTTCAAGAATATCCATACAGAGATGATCCCCAAGTCTTAATAAATTGGAATTGCTTTGACATGCAACTGTTTCAGACCTTACTGCAATGCACAAGAGCTAAAAAGAGAGTGAATGTAAACATATATCAAGTGTTAAAAAGTGGGCTTGTAAATCTCTTAAACATTCCTCCTATTTACCTGATTTTCTACCCTTCATTTTTTATATGTCCCCAATTTAAACTAAAATTTGAGGGTTTCCCACATTCTTCTAATTCTTGTTTCTAGTATCCTGAATGCCAGACTGTCATATTTCAGATGCATACCCTGCATGCAAAAGAAAAGATATTCAAATAACACTTCAGAATGTCAGCCAAGCATATTTCCTTTAAAACTCATCCTCAGTTCATGCTGTTTCTTTTGTAGTCTTCCTGACTAAAATATGCTCTTTTGATCTTGAGGCTTTTCAAAGAGATAGGGAGTGTCTGGGAAACCTGGAACATTTCTTACCCTATCATGACAGGAAGGAGAGGCAAACCTGCAGTCAGC
>NW_009646736.1:1829147-1849707 GCF_000708025.1 Charadrius vociferus | reverse complement strand
CAGCATTTCAAGATGAAGTCCTTCTTGACCAGCATGAGGAAGCATGGTATGGAGGAGATTCAGGAGCCTTGGTGTGAGGGATGGGGCATATTTGCTCTTACCAGTAGAAGATTACAATTAATTAGCATATCAGAATATCAGCATATCAGAAAGGGCAGTTGTTTTGAGATTCTCATCTCCAGCTTCTGCTACAAAGAATAGTCTTTACAATTTCCTCTTCATTGATATTTTCTTCATTATCCAGGGGTGACAGTCTTTTTGCATAATACGTTTGATTTTCCCGCTCATGTTTGCTTGGTAAAGGGAAACAAATTAGAGAGCATGACCCAAAAAACAGACAACCTTCTACGTAGCTGCTCTCTGTATACATCATCTTGTTTCTATTCACTTCACTTGAACTGAATTCCCCTCCAGAGTGTAATGAGACTCTGCTCCTAATCATATAACTCCTATGTTGAAGTGAGGTTTAACAGAAGCTTTAAAAAACTCCTACCATCTACTATGGTCACCTTATGGGACAGGAAGTTTCTGTAGTAACTAGTGATAAGTAAAAGATACTTCTCTAGCTTTCCTGTGTGTTTCTTATGTATACTTTATTATAGTAGGAAAAAGTTAGAAAAATAATCAATAAACTCTCAAATCACATAGGAACGTAAGGAGACAAGTGAATGTAAATGAAGATGTTGTGTAATTCCAAAGAAGAAAATTCAAAGAAACTAGGCAGAATCCAAATAATTTTGTTGCCGAGTGCCTTGGTGAATGATAGCTCTGGGAACAAAATTCCAGCAAAATTTGTCAGTTAGTCAAAATAAACGTTTATAATTATGAAACAAAGTAAGTTTTAATTCAATTGTCTCAAAATAGAAAACAGAACATAAATGCAAACTTGCATGGGAGAAACTGGAGACAGAAAACAAATCATGATTGTTTACAAAGACTCCAAAGAGATCAGAGTATTTAAACATATGCTCATTTTCAGGAGCTTGGCAGTGGCAAGTGATTTTTATTGACATTCCCTGTAGGAACAATAGATGGGATATTGGACACTTTAGTCAAAGATTCTTCTAATCCCCACATCTATGTGTCACATGAACAGACAAAATTCATATATAATTGCATATTCATATAATTTCAGTCATAGTATTAATTGATGGAATAACTGTACAAACACCACATGGAACTTCAGAATTTAATTCAATAAACACCACCTTAAACAACATGAATATAATTTTGCTACCCTAAGAGTCCTAGCATTTGCTGTTCCAGTGATGACACAGTTACTCAGTTCATTCTGCTAGGTTCCATAGCATTCTACTCAGTGAAGAAGTGCTATCACAATTCACAGATAAACTGTACATGACCTTTGTAAAACAAAAAATACTACACTTCCACGTTGGCCATCATCTTAGCTCATTGTGTGGCATATCTAATAATTTGACTGCAGATAGTACTGAAATGGCCTATTTATTCTAGACCATTCCTGTGACTTGCCTTCATCATTAAGGCTTCTGAACACCTCTAAGACCTTCTAGCTCTCATAGAGGACCTCTAGCTCACAGTTGTGACTATTATCACCTTGGCATCAATAGCGAAGGTATATGTTGCCGCTAAGTGCCATTTCAGAAGCCAAACTTTCAGTTCCCAATAAATAGCTCCAGCAGGACAAGGTACATACAATCTGCTGAGCTCTTAATTATAAGTGTTTCTGTAGAAGTCAACAATAACCTTAAGACTCACTGTAAGCATAGGCAAAAGCAACAAAATATCTCCATGAAGATATCACCATGGGATTTCCAAACTATTTTTCATATATGTTCTCTCAAAGTAAGATGGACTGAGTGTTTAAGAAGCACAAGATCATGGTAAGTATAGTTGGCAGGACTTCAGAATAAGAACCTGGAGAATGCCTGTGGGGAATTCACATATTCAACAGCTGCGGATTAGGAAGCAGATGAAGAATTTTAGACCAGGAAACAAAAATTTGTGAATTTCTTCAGGAACTCATTCATAATTATAAACAACAATACAAAAACTTCAGAAATTATATGACAGAAGATTTAAGCTACTTATGCAAATTCTCCACTAGAACTTTATTCTCTGTTCTTAAATGTGGCCTCTGACCAACTCTGTCAGACCTCTGAATGTTGTGATGAGCAGCAGAATGATGCATGCTCCAATAATCCTCATTAGTACTCAGCATAGGAAAAAATTATCTGCAATAGCAATGTTGTATGCAAAACAAAAAGGCCACTGATTCATACTCTCTGGAAAAACTGATTGTCTTAACTAATGAAATCAGTAGAGATTACTGTCTTGATCTCACAGAAAAAGTAATATGAGAATGGGTTTCTGCTTATCCTTGCCATGTATAGAAAACTTTATGAGGCCGTTTTCTCCCCTTAATGCCCTCTTGTGGCCCTAATCATTCTTGCAGAAAACGTTTTCTTTCCACATGCCTAGTAGACATGCCTCTTCCTGGGAACCTCTCTTCTACCTGCATCCCTGAAATTCCACAGATTCTAGCCCCCGGACTTTATACAAATCAATTACAGACAGTTTTCTTCCAGTGCCTTTCTAACTTGCAGCAAGCCATCTGCTCTGCCCACCCATAGCCTCCTTTACCCCTTGAGCTGAGGAAGCTGCAAGGTAAGCCTCCCTCAGCTCCTGAGGGACCACCTACTGCAGCCCCAGTAGCTACTCTCTTTGGAAAGATCTGCACATCCCTGGAACCACTTCAAAGCTGCCTTTGCCAAAAACACTTGAGGTTCTCCACACATTTCTGGGATATACTTTTTCAATCACAAAGCCATCCCTTTTCTAGTATCTCTACCTCACAGTCTTTAAAGTACTGTTTTACCTCACAGCAGACCTAGACAGATTATTGTACAAGAAAGTAAATCCCATTCGCAACTGGTTTACATCGCAAGATGTTAGCCACTGGACCATTCTTCCCTTTTTCATTTCCTTTAAGGAAGTCATATGGTTTCTCAGAAATCAAGTCGACTAAATTAGGTGAAATACATAGAACATTCCTACAGCTGTGTTATCAGGAAAATGTCATCTATATATTGCCCTTGGCAGCGTGCAACCAGTTATGTTTGAGATATATTGTACTGTTTTACTCAGTCACTGATAACTAATTATTTAACTGCCATCACAGAAAAATGCACATCATGTTTTGACTATGCAGTAGATATCCTCTAGTGTTTGGGACTTTTAGGACTTTTAGTTAACATAAGTGCTTTTTTTTTTACACAGCTGATCACATCCTACAGCAAATAAAGATGTAACTTTAATATGATGAGGTCAAGAGAGAGAATAAAAGCTTGGAAAGGGAAAACACAGCATTAAACAACAGAGATTTATTGGTGAGGGTATATCACAAAGGTCATGTGTCAAGGAAGTTCTCTATCAAATCCTTATTACTAAAGTGTAATAACTCTATGTGAAAGCATACTGCATATCAAATTGACATTCAACATTCTGTACTTTGACCTAGAAGTCAGGATGATACTAGTTTATTATTGCAGATGTTTTTATATTTCCTCTTTCTGATTATTGAGATTTTCTCAATTATTTCTGTAAGGATTTCATATCATTGTGATTTTTATTGTAAGAATGTGACAGTGATGATCTTCTTTCACTAGATCACCAAATTGCTGTGATAGCAACGATTTAAGACTCAGAATCATGGTAGGAACCACCAAACACTGTCAGAGACCACAGACACAAGGAAAGATGGTCTCTTTGAGTCCTGGAACCTAGGAATTAAATAGCTCAGGGTTCAGGGTTGCTGCAAATTGCAATAAATTAAACATGTAGTTTATAATGAGTCAACTTCGGTAATTACAGTATTTATGAGGAAATAGTCATGCACATAATGTTTTTGCATTCAGAATCCTAATCATTGCTTTTCACTTAGGAATATAAACAATAGAAACTATGGGCCATTAGAAAACACAGTTTTACTTCCTATAATGTCTCTCAGCTTCCCTTAAACTTCCCTTGAAAATACATAATTGTATTTGATGTTTGAAAGGCAGGCAGGCTACCAGTGTCAGCTCATAGTTCTTCAGACACGTAGACATTTCTGGTTTACTAAATTTCCTAAATTTCATTCACCGTGAGTCCCTGTTTTCTGTTGTCTGCTCCCATTCAGTGTAATTTTGTATAACCTTCACTATTCAAGAAAACATTTTTATTAGGAAAAACAGTGCTAAGGGATTTTTCAAGTTATAGACAATTTTGACTCATTGATTTAGTCACACGTGATAGCTTTTCCAATTAAAATACTTTTAATACAAAATTTTAAATAATCTTCATTTTTCGTTAGCTTTCAGAATCTTTTAAATGTGCCTCATTGAACATGGAGTAGTTAATAAGATTTTTCAGCCACCTATAATTTATCATGCCTGAGAACATGTTATATGAATATAATTTGGTAAATTAAAAGAAAAATCACACTTTCCCCAAAATATACCGTAAAATATTGTCAAATGTGCACTAAATGCTAACTTTCTACAGTCTGTAGTAGTACGAGGGAATTCCTACATTGACTTATGACATTATCACTAAGAATAGCACTAACTACAGCAATAACATAAAGGCTTTTTTTTTTGGAAGATATTTAAGAGTACTGATGACATTTCAATGTAAGAAAGGGGATGAAGAGAACTGGATTCCCACCAGACTGCAAGATGATCAGGGAAGGGTAAACATTACACATTCCAGTCCTTAAAAGCTGCCTGGGGATATCTTTAAGGAACATAGTTACTGCCAGTGTGCCCCACTCATGCTTTCTCAGTAGGGAAAAAGGAAAATTGTAGCAGGAGTCTCTATATATAAGCCAATAACCAAAATGAAAAACCATATTAGTCTAGAGTTAGCTTTTAGGAAATGGAGATGTTTGTGACAGTGCTTTATTTGTACCTATCAGAGTAGCACCATTGTTTTTTTACCCCGTGTGTGCTCCTGATACAGAACTAAGTACACTGCCAGTACAATAGAAAGCACAGTGTAGCTTTACAGAAAAAGGGTCAAAATTAATCAAAACTCAAATCTGTTGATTTTTGAACCAGTTTTTCAGCAGTTAGAGCATGTACATTAGTTTGGTGGACACACTATTCTTTTGTACAAAATAATAGATGTAATTCCTGCTGTGAAAGGAAAGTAGAACACATCTTTAAGCATAGAGTTATCATTCCCATGTAATACAATATGAATTACTGACAGGCTAGATCAGCTGTGACAGGGGAAATTGTAAAACATTGTTATAAATTACATTTATCACAGACCTTTGACTTTTCTACCTGTCATGTGATCACTTAGTCCAAACTTTGCTTTCCTATTTATTTCCCCAGTTCTGCAGCTATCATTTGAAATCCAAGCAGTTTCAAGGCAAACCTTTTGAAAGTAAAACAAAGGAATCATACTTTTCTTCTTCCTTCCCTGCCTCTCCACCTGCCCAAATAATATTGTTTTTTTCTTAATTCTACTGGCCAGAAGCCCAAAAGATGAAAACATCTTCTTTGGACCAATGACCAGCCACCAATTTACACTAAATATTTTGAATGTAAAACTAATTATGTCATAATGTTCTTAAGAAGTATTTCACAAATTCTTTCAAAATTTTAGGAATACATTAACAATAATGTTGGGGTTTTTTTTTCTTCACTTTTAAGCCTCTAAAATTGCAATTACGTTACCTGGAGACTTTGCTAAACATGGTAAAAAATATTTGAAAACTAACCAAATACCTCTGCAATATTACTAAACCATTTGTTTCTACGCTGGGACAGTCACATACAGAACTTTTAGTGGTTTGGTAGGTCTAAGTATGTGCTAGTAGTTCACATCCAGAGTTCCTGTCTCTAAAAGAGGATGCCATCTTTGTCTTTAGGAACAAATGAACCAAAAATATTATCTAGTCCTACTCCCGTTTCTTCTGCAAATACAGCTATTGCGATTTCCATTGCCTTTCTTAGACTTAACTCCATACAAACTATCAACTCTCAGAACTTAGTTACAGGTCTGATGGTATCTGATGTTTCCCCTTATGTCAGATTATTGGATAGGAACCTCAGTTTTTATTTAAGCCCACCTGATTTGCTGAGAAAAAGTTGAGTAATTGTTTACATTAACTGATTTGAAGAGATTTTTTTGTTTTCTAATGGCATAGTTTACAAGATAACTTGGAACAATTAACACTACTGATATGACATGCAACAACAGTATCTACATCAAGCCTGTCTATGTGAATCCACTCTGAGTAACAAATTATGTATTTTCCATAGAGTAAAAGGAAGGGAATACCATCGATCTTTCAGAAACTAAGTGTATATTAAGGAGCCTCAGAAAATGTGTTTTTTAATAATTTTTCAAAAGCAGTCCGAAGGTTAACTACTTATATACTTTTCAGGGAAACTCATTCATTTCCATCACTATATTCATAATATACAGCAAACTATTCAAAAGAAATACACCTTTACTATACAATATGAAAGACAACGATAACAAAACCACAATATTTGCATTGCACTATGCTAATGGAATGGGTTGTTAAAAAAAAAAAAAAAAGATAAATTTATCTTTGTTCTTTGTATCTTTTAATTTCATCCATGCAGCCCCATCCTACATGCCAGTCTGTATGTGCTATATCATGAAACACTGTGGATGTAAATTAGGAGGAGTCACTACCTTCCTTGTTTTAACCATCCCTCTTTTAAACTTTCTGCTATTCCTTGCTCTTCATATCACTTCATAAATTCCTTTGGTTAAGCCAAAGTTGAGTTTAATAAATATCATTACTCACATTAATGCACTGGGAGACAGACACTCAAGCAGAGAGCAAAACTATGTGTTAAATCAGAAACGGAATTAAAGATTAGGCTTCCTAATTTCAGGTCTATGTTCCTAATTCTGTAGGTCACATTAAGCTCCACTTCTTGCAAAAATCACTTGAGCCAACGCTAAAAAACTCATCTTACATCAGTATGTTAAAACAGGTAAGATTTCCATGCTTTGTGGCTCATAAAAATAAGATAAACTTATCATGGGTCCTAAACAAGAGAATGAACAATGAATTTCAAATGGGTAATTGAGTTTAAAACCCATTATTCTTTTCGTATTTTAGTTGTCTTGAAAAAAGTAGGGTGGTAATACTAATTTCTATAAAAGGAATGAGCTGAATATGTCTTTAGAAGCATAATGTTCTGCACACACATTGTTGAAATAAGCAAACACTCCCTTGGCTCCTTTGTAGAATAATTTTACAGAGGTACGTACATACATGCATAGGTACATTAACATAATTTTACATAGGTATATCTTCCACTGGTTTGCAAATTCAGATATGCTTGCACAGAAGCTAAAAAGTCTCAGCCTAGTAAGCTTGGATCAAAAGATATCACTAAGGCTTAATAAAAATAATAAAAATATGCTAATTTGAGTGAGAAAAGGGAAAACACAGGAACTGGATTTTTTTAAAATACCCAACTTAAAAAAAAGAAAAAAGAGAAAGCTTTGAATCTTTTGAGTGTGTTTAAAACTAGCTCATCTCTTGTGAGGGTTCTTCCTATTTGCTTCCAAATTTTTCAGTTTTTCAATAGCTGAAGACCTGGTATTTGTCACAAAGAAAAACTGCTTAATAGCATTTTTTAAAGATACTTTGATAATGAGAGGAAAAAAATCATTAAAAGTGTTGACCATCTCTGTTGAGGAATGCAATGGAATTTATACTGGCCAAAACGTATCAACTTTATATCTCTTACGGGTTCCTCTATTTGAGGCAGTGGAACAAAAGAAAAGGACAAAAGTCAGCCTGTCCTCTATCCTGTCACTGATACAGCAAGAGAGATCACAAAGCAGGCAATATCTTTTGAAAATACCCAGGGTAATCTTTTCAGGAGAAACTGTAACCTTGTACTAGTCGTCATCTTCAACTTGCTTAGCCAGCTAGTAAGGGGTAATATATTAATGTTTGGTTTATTCCTAAATCCTGCTAGAAACCAAAACTGTTGGCTAATTATGGATGTGTCTTGAAATCCTCTATGTGTCGCTATATACAAAAAACAAAAACAAAACCACAAAGCAACCAACCTGTATTCTCTCTGCTTTTGAACTGCATGGAGAAAGTGTTCAGTGTAAGACCCCTTGCCCTCTTTTTAGATGACTAAAATTAACAGAAAACTTTGGGAAAAGATAATTGAAAACCAAGTTTTTATGGCTTAGCCCTTGACTGTACATTGACTCAGTTGTGACGATTTATCTGCAAGTCTACTCTTCATCTGCAAGAAAATTGCCATCATGCCACTCATTTTCCTGCAAGCCTGTGTCAAATTTTTTTGTGTTTGCTGCAAGGGCCCACTTAGAGAATACTTACCACAGATCAACTGATGTGCAGTAACTTTTGAAAAAGTTTTCTTCTTATAACCAAAAGCCTTGTTTAAGTAGGATTCAAATTCTTATGCCACTTCAGAACAGAACCGGCATTGAGAGATGCAATAACCTGGTCAAGAAAAGCTTGGTTTTCTGAAGTTGTTTCACTAACACCACCACAATCATCATTTCTTAAGACCAAAGCCAGACATTAAAAAATTGTCTTTAACCATATTCTTCTCAGTTTACATTTTTCTCATTTATACTTCAACACTTAATAAAAAAAAAAAGAAAAAGGGTCTTAGAATGTACCTTTCATTAAATGACGATATTTCTCCTCAGGTTCCAACACTGATCAAACACAACTTACTAGATCTAAAATACATGTTTTAGCCTTTTTGGTTCAGTCGACACTTATTTATTAAATACTTTACGACATTATAAAGGTAATATCTCTAACTAAAGACAAAGACTGTTTTACTCCCTCTACACAACTGGTGGGTGAAAGATGTCAGTTCAGCAATTGGAAGTACAGAGTATGCAGCTAGGCATATTGTTTAAGGTTAATCATAATGTTAGAAGAATAAACGAAGTATTTTTTTATATAAGTGAGAGCTATGGGCCTGAAAAGGGTCTTGGAAATCTCAGTAGAAAACAAACAAAACAGAAAAACCTTTTTAGCTATTTAAACGTGGGAGTACACCCAAGGTAATAGATACATGGATCCGATCTATTTTGGACCTATCAATAACAGGGCCCCTTAGAAATCCTGGCAAGTTTTACCCTGTAGTGTCTCAGCATATCAATCATTCTCCTTGTTGCTTGGGATTGAAAGTGTTGATAAATGGCAGGAGGTTGCTGGTTTATTCTGTATCCCTCCTGGATTGTAGAGCCAAATGCTTTTTGTTTCATCTTCTCTCCCAACAGAAAGAGCGGATGTAGATTTTGCCTGTTTGCAATTCTGGACTTAAATACATGACTGAGGGGGGATAAGCATTTTTTAAAAGAGAGAGAGAGGGAAAAAAGAGGGGAAAATGCAAAAGTAAAGGAGGGAGGATTCTGCTTTGCAAATGAGTGGACCAGCATCAGCTTGTATGTTTTCTTATATATATAGTTACACGAATCAAAACTTAATTTTTCAAATACCAAATTTGGATATAATTGGTCTATGCAGCATATAACTAGAGACACCACTTGTCCTGAAGGATGAACTAAGAGGTTCTGAATTTCTTATGAAAATCATGGCTTATTAACCAAGAACAGAAATGGGAACAGAAACAGATTTAGCACACCTGTAAATCAGAGTGATACATGCAATCACTGAATCCATTCTGATTCATTGAGCATCACCTTGGATCTAGCTATTCTATTTACTAATTACTCTAACCTGATCTAATTTTCTGCCGTGTAGAATGCTCTGGAATGGTCAAACCACAGGAACTTATCCAAGCTTTGAACAAAGTCCAATATTATTACTGATCAAAAGATTCTTATAATACTTAATACAACTTCAATAATGAAGCAATAGAGACACATTGTTTTCCAGTGTAACACTTTGCTGGATAGATCAAGTTTAGAAACCCAAGGTGAAAGAGTAGCACTTAGGGTAAATCCTATTGCATAATAACACCATTTATTTTAAAAAAGATCTTTCCTCTTAGTCGTCCCTTGTTCTGCAAACTCAGAACCATCTGCTTTCCTACACAGATGTGTAAAGCTAGCTAAAGCAGTAAGATAATAATTATTTTTAGGCACTTTTAAAGTGATTGTAAATTAATGGAAGATACTATATACCTGATGTTGTGGTAATATCATAAATATTTGTACCAGAATAAAAAGACTTTTACTTTATCTTACTTTAAACTATTTGGGGGGGGGGGGGGGGGAGGGGAGAGTATTTTGGGGGGGGGGAGAAGGAGATGAAAATTGATTACATTGTATCTTCTAGATTTTTATCTGAGCATTTCTAAATTTTGTTGTCTATGATTCACCAGACAAAATATGCTATATTTGGGGTGAACATAAAGAAGTATTGCTCAAGCTGAGTTAATTTTTAATGAGTCAGATCCTTAGTATAGCTCACACAAACGAATAGAATTAGATTGATTTACACCCCGTAAGAATCTGACCAGAGACTCTGAGATGGTGACTCTGAATCAGAACAGGTAAATTTACAGTGGTGTGAAATACACACATAAGGAAAAAGTGATGGCTATTCCATCTGGCCGAACAGGTCTCTTTAATAAAGCTCTTTTTTCAGTATTAGTTTCATGTTTCCTTCTCACTGCAGGTTGTGCACTGATTATATGTTTCTTTCCAAATGTTAGATGAACTGCTGGAATTTGATTAGATACTTGCTGGTCCAGCAAAATGAGTTTAATATAATCAACACAGAACTCTCTTGTGCTTTACATTTTCATTGCTCGAAGGTCCTCCAGCTAGAAAGCATGACTTGCTATCTATTTAGCTTTGACTTCTTTTCTTTGGGGTTGGACTGACATGTTTTTCTGCCTGACTGGAAAGGAATGCATTCAGGCATACTTCTAAAACCAGAGGATATGGACATTGTAGTAAAGCACTTAAGTACATAGCAAGCAAGAACATTCCAGTTGCAGAGTAAAGAGCACAGTAGGAAGTAACTACCAGCAGATCTTAGAGGATGACTACTTTTTCTACACCATTCAACGTTAAAAATTGCCCTCCTGAAGTTTGTCAGAAGGCATGTTAGGATGATGTCTTCTCAAAAAGATCCTAAGAAAATAAAATGCCAGCTTCACAACAATTTTGTCTGGCAGAGGTAATTTGAAATATTTGTATGTGAGTGACTTGGTCTAAGGATAAGAAAGAAATGCTATCAATCAACTTAGTGCCTCAGAGACAATAATTTTTTTTTTTTTTTTTTAATAACTAAGAATCCAAATCACAGAAATTAACTTTGATTTTCTCAAGAATGTACTGCATTATACACAATGCATGTGTGATTCCAGATATAACCCCAAAGCCAGAACGCATTGCCAGGAGCATTCTTGGCCTTTCATTTCTGGCTTTTCTATGAATGGGACATAGTAGGGGATGTGATTCACACGCAAAGAAAACACAATTCTACAGTGGCTGAGTCATAGAATCATAGAATGGTTAGAGTTGGAAGGGCCCTCAAAGATCATCTAGTTTCAACTCTCCTGCCACAGGCAGGGACACCTCCCAGTAGACCAGGTTGCTCAAAGCCCCATCCAGCCTGGCCTTGAACACTACCAGGGATGAGACATCCACAATTTCTCTGGGCAACCTTTTCCTGTTCCTCACCACCCTTATAGTGAAGAATTTCTTCCTAATATCAAACCTAAATCTTCCCTCTTTCAGTTTAAAGCCATTACCCTTCGTCCTATCACTCCATACCCATGCCAAACGTCCCTCTCCAACTTTGCTGTAGGCCCCCTTTATTTACTGGAAGAGGTTATAAGGCCTCCCTGGAGTCTTCTCTTCTGTAGGCAGAGCAATCCCAACTCTCTCAGCCTGTCTTCATAGCAGAGGTGATCTAGCCCTCTGACCATCTTCATGGCCATCCACTGGACTCGCTCCAACAGGTCCATGTCCTTCTTATGTTGGGGATCCCAGAGCTGGACATAGTACTCCAGGTGGGGTCTCATGAAAGCAGAGTAGAGGGGGAGAATCACCTTCCTTGACCTGCTGGCTGTGCTGCTTTTGATGCAACCCAGGATACAATTGGCTTTCTAGGACGCAAGTGCCTATCGTTGGCTCATGTTGAGCTTCTCATCAACCAACACCTCCAAGTACTTCTCCTCAGAGCTGCTCTCAATCCATTCTCTGCCCAGCCTGTACTTGTGCTTGGGATTGCCCCAGCTGATGTGCAGGACCTTGCACTTGGCCTTGTTGAACTTCATGAGGTTCACACAGGCCCACCTCTCAAGCCTTTCAGGGAGAACAAGCCAAGAGTCGACCCTCCTTATAGCAAACTGTGCTTATTATTTTATTTGCCAGATGAATGAAACTCATGTTTTGAAGCCTCCAAAGATACAGAAAAATGCTTAATTTGCTTTCTTGAAAGAGAACATGTTGATATGAACTACACCTTATCAGTTCCCAAGCAAAGCTTTCTCTGTCACAAAAGCAAAGGTGGTAGACTCCACTTTCTATGTCAAATTTAGGAAAGACACTATACTTATGTTAGAAGAAAGATGAACGACATTACCAAAAGACTTAGTCCAGTTCAATATATGCAAAAAGTCAACGTTCCTGCTTTACTTTCACTAGGTATGCCTTTGGCACTTCATAATGCATAATATTGAAGTAGATAAAGTGTTTACAGAGGTTACGGTATCCATTTTAGGAAAGTAAAAGTAATAGCCAATTCAGGAAATGCTATTTTGGACAAACACTATCGAACAAATGAAATTACAGTATGTTACCAGCTAAGGACAATTACCAAGTATTATGTTTTATTCATGCAATTTACTGATGTCTTTGACCAGTCTGACATTATGAAGATTGAATCAGTCAGAATTTATAGACAACAAGCAGAGTCAATGACAACTTGCCTCGTTAAGAAGAAATGTTGGATCACTAAAGAAATATATTTAGTCATTTGCCTGTCAAATCCTGTTTTTAAAAAATGCCATGAGCTGATTTCTCCTGCTGAGTGTATGGGCTCAACAATTCGTGTGGCCTTCCTGTCTTCCACCTCTGGCTGGAATTGGCAGCATGATGGAAATACCAGCTACTGTACTCCCTCTGTATGGAGCCAAGATGATCTTAAGAACATGCAACAATATACATGCACACAGCCTGAACTACAGCATCACACCCTGATAGAGAAATTCACTGAAGTTTGGTGTTTGATGTGAAACACCGTAAGGAGCTTCCTTTTTACCCATTATTATGGCTGGGCTTTCAGATCAAGGAAGCAATCAGAAAGTCAGATATTTTAGATATAAAGAGGCTAGAGAAGAGCCAGCGCCCTTTGAATATATTTGGGGATGTTGCCCAGAACCCATTTAAAGTCAATACAAAGTTGTGAGAATAATTTTGGTTTATACATCAAATAGCTTATTCATAAGAACTGCAAAAACCAGGATCACCTCCTCTCACGCCTTTTGTATTTTCCTAACTCCCTAAAACTTGGGGGTTTTGGTACCAGGAGATAACTTTATAACATCCAGAATTATTAGATAATATCAGTTCAGTGCATGCCTTATATCAGAAAACATTAGAGTTGGCATGAAAAAAATGGTTGCCAACACAAGTATCTCCAGACCTTGAAATAAGATAAACCTATAAGCAAGAGATGATAGATCAAAGGTACCAACTAAAAATAAAGCAAGCTTCTGCACAGTAATAAAAATGCCGTAGTTGTCTGTGTCATGCCCTATATTGTAACACCTCATATGATAAATTAATATTTGCACTTTAGCACCAGCTTGAATTGGAGATAAAGAAAACAATACGATAGATGACCATACAACAGCAAGTCTTGTCTACCCACATGGAAAGCTTTTTATAGAATCAGGTTTCATTTTCCTTCACAACTGTAATAAATGACATTCAAAGGCATATACAGCATATAACTAATATAGATATAGATTTGTGTCTGTGTATATATATGAGTATATATACATACACTGTGTGAGTTCGGATGTAATGAACTGTAATAATCAAGTATGTATCAGCACATGGAATATTTCAATGGCTAAGAAACCCCCTTATAGTCAACAACCAGTTTAGCAATGTGAGTAATTTTAATAGACACATTACTTTAGAACAAGCCTTTACCATCTGTTCCGCCCTCTAATTACAAATGCAACAAGAATATAATTCACAATTGCATCATTAAAAAGACTTAAGCAATTTAATGCATGTCTCTGCTCCCTTTTAATGTAGCATGCATCTGTTATGTTTTTCTCTTGCTTTGTAGACACCCCCACAAAAAAAGCCCAAGGAAAAAATCTTTCTCTTAATAGGTAAAATTCTCCTCATTTGCATTTTTTCCATAAAAGGCATTATTTGTCTAAGTAATATTACTGAACATATGTGGAATACATTTGAATGCAAGTGCCTGCCTGTCCCCTATAAGCTATTCTTATATATGCACTTAAAGAGGACCATAAAACACCCCTCTAGGTATCTGGCCCTATCAATAGACAAAGTGCTCTTAGATCTCCATGAATCAAGAGCAATTGAATCAGCAAATCCAGGCCAGCTTCCATATAGACTAATAAAATAAGGTGCTGAATGTCCTTAACTGCTTCAAGAGAATTAATTGATTGAAGAGAATGAAAGTTAAAAGAAAATGCCTGATTTTGAAAAGTATCTAGAGACGCAGGAGATACATGGATGTCTAGTTTACCACAATATCCCTAATCTCACCAGGAACGTACTTCTGCAAGTCCTTAGCTACCTTTCTTTTCAGACCTAGAGATCTCATAAGTCTTAGGTTCTCAACAACCTAAAAGTAAGACTGTCCTTCAGCAAAAGAAGCACCTAAAAATCATCAACTTAAACTTAAGACATCACCATGTGTATTTATCCAATTTAGGCTTTACCACCTGTAAAGCACCACTACATTTCCACAGTAATCACTTTGAAATTAGCCCAGGTATGGCACCTGCTATCACACCTTTGACTGCAGGACAGATATACTTTTGAATGTGGAGTACATGTTCCCAGACCACTTTGGTGAGCTATAAACATGTTCTCCATGAAAATGTATGATGTAGTGGAACCTCCATTTTGCAGATCACAGAGTATGTAACAAAAGACAGCTCTTCCTTGCAATTAAAGTCTTCCTCAGAAAATAAGGAGATACAATCCAAGTATGGCAAAGCACATAGGTTCTTTCAAGCTTTCCCCTTTCTTTGAAGATGCCATGTTTTAAAACTCATCATGAAATACTTATTTTCAAACAAAAAAATTCAAAATAATCATGCAACGTGTATCAGATGGAAAAAGTTGAAAAATCAAGTACACAGTACAGGAAATTCTAAAGATAATGTTGCTACAGCAACTCACCCACATCACATATTCTGTATTTTTATTATGTTCCTTCTACAACATAAACAGTAATTTAATAAGGAAGAGATTTAACAAGGAAAGTAGGAGGAGAGAAAACTGCAAATATGAAATCAACGAGTTACAACTGCTATAGACCCCCTAAATCACAATTTTGTTCTTAAAAAGGACATTGTGGAGGTTCAGAGTTTTTGAGAACAAGTTGTTCAGTTGACAAGTTCTAATAATTTTGGTTGATTTTTCCCTTAAATGTCAGTCCTGAATATTCCACTGGAACACAATATCAAGCTGGGTTCCCTTTTATCTGTTTTTCCTTCCTTCACACAGCAGCAAAGCCCACGTAACAGAGAATACCTTCAGTTGCTTGTGTACCATCTTGTATGCTTTTGGGAAAAAAATCTTCACTGCCTTTGTAGAGAGGAATAATTATTTTATTGAAGGGTAAGAATGCGGCTCTACTCTTTTTAAGCTTATTTCTCAAATAACAAGAAGATCTTAAGCTTCTGCATCTATTCTATGGAGCTTCACTTTTGCTCCATCATGTTTTACTGAGAATTTTATTATGAGAAACAAGCTAAATAAGCATTTAATATCAATATTGAATTCATAAAAGTCTGAAGGACCTTTTTTAGCTATACTTCTGCAGTAGAACAAGTTTGGACCATATGCAACTTTATAGGACATTGGAACAGACATTTCTGATAAACTACAGCATATACAGATCTGTTTTGAAAATTTGGCCATTTACTACAAGTAAAGACAAAGGCTTTTGAAAAACTAATCTCAGTTCTTGATACACAATCCTTCCAAAATTTTAGCTTTTGTTTTTCAAGTTAACCTAGTTATCTTCTCTGATTTATGATATGGTAGAAATAGTATACCTGCAGACATGTCCACAAAAGGACATGCTTTTAGATCTGTCTTAATAGTTGTGGTCATCCTTCCACTCTGCATTAAAGAACATACAACCAACCTGTGCAGAATCTAACCTCTTCCTAGAAGGCTGAGCGTGGAAGCTTCAAATGCTCATCTATCCCATTGTGCCTATGCACTGCCATGTCAAGTCTCTCCTCAGCCTTTCTGTGGAAAGGGACACAAAGTCCAGAGGATTTCTATACATAGTTCTTCCAGCGCAAAGCAGGAAGACAACCGATTTTATTTTCTTTACCTCCCTGCCCAAATCTATCTTATTTGAAGATGAATTGAGCTAATAGAGGTGTAGTTCAGCTTCATATTTAAAACACCAGCAGTTTTTCTAAGCTATATTAATGGATACTTGATTGACAAACTTAGTGAGACAAAAAGCACAGGGGACACATCAGCACTCAATAGCCAGTTCTTCCTGCTTTTTGGATCCCCTCATTGAATTGAATAGCACCACCAAAAGGAAATAAAGATTGTGGATGTACTGAGACCTAGGTTCATAATTTCGAAGTGATAGTCGCTTATGGTATGCAATTCCACAGAGGCAGAGAACAGACATGTAGATGTCTCTGGTGAAATGTGTTTCCTTGTAAACATTATGTGTTAAAGTGTTTTATTTTAATACATTCAGAAGAAAGAAAGGGAAAAAAAAAAAGAAAAAAAAAATAAAGAAGCACACCTAGATTAAACAAAAGCTCACAAAGCTTAGACATTATAGGAAAACCAAAATACCAGCAGGTGTTCCTCCTCACTTTGTACTCTAGCCCAGTAAAATAAACTACCACACTACATGGGAGAAAGTGTGAGTCATTGAACATTGTAAATTTTCCTAATGTATCACAGCTACAGAAACACCTGTGCTAAACACAGTAACTTTGTGCTAATCCTCTGTGAATATTTCAACAGCCCTCCAGTGTTTTCTTTCCTTACCAGCATGCCAGGGTGGTCAGTGTTTTTCTTTCTCTCCCTCTCCACACGCTTCCAATGCTCTGAGGTTTGAACTCAGCTGGGGTGCCTGACCATTGCCCAGCCCCTGCAGATCTTCTGGCCAGCAGCTTTGCCTGGGCATGTCAGCCAGCCTGCTCAGAAGACAAGGCTTTAACACCAGAAAAGCCAGGCTAAAACATCTTTCACGGGTAGCACAAGGCTAAAACGAGCGCTTTGCTGCTTCTGCTTCAGCTCAGCCAGGCACGGGGCTGTTGTGCTAAATGCCTTTTTCTGTTTGCCTTTTCTTTCACCATGTAAGAAAAAGCATTACAACTCGACTGGGTAACAGTCCTGTGCTTCAAAATGGCTGCTTATATAATATATTCAAAGCAGTGTTCTCATGCCGTCCCTTGTGTTCATAAAGGCCAAAGTAGGAAAGCAGGTAGAGGATGAGAGCATCCGACATCACTCAAGATCACCAAGTGAATCACAGGGAAAAAAACAGTTAAAAAACCACGGGAGGTGATGCCTGACCACCTTTCCTGGAGAGCAGCCATCCCAGGCCCTGTGCTGGTGCAGTCCTGCTGGCCGGAGCTGCTTCACCAACGCACGCTGGGCCCACATACCACAGGGTGCCTCAGGCGCAGCCCCCGCCTGCGAGTTCCTCTTGGGGCTGCCCCGTGAGGGAGCGGGGAGGGGCTGGAGGGGTCCGGGAACTCTCTGGAACCTTCCAGAGCACCCCAGCCCCATAGCTCTCCCTCCAGCCACCCAGCTCAGGCCCCAGGGCAGGGAGGAGGGTGGCTGTGAACATCAGCTGTGTGCCATCATCCTCTCCAAGGACGGAGGGGAAAAAAAGCCTGCCTTGTTTGAGCCCAGCAGTGCTTTGTGTGGGTGTGAGGGAGGAGACAGTCCTCTTGGGCCCGGGCAGCCACCTCAGCCCATCTACCATCAACTGAGTCATGTACTTGATAACAAGCACAGACTGGGGTTGTCATTGCAGATCATTTAAACGTTATACTCAGAATTTAAGCAAATTTCTAGCGCTAGGGATTAGGACAAGCTTTGAATTTGAAGGGCAAAGGCACAGTTTTTTGGCCACAGGCCCAGTTTGGCCTGATGGGCGCCACACGGTAATGCCGCACCGGCTCCTCACATCGCAGTCACTGCTAATCCCAGGCTAATAAACTGGTGGAGCTTAATAATCCTAACGGCCTGGTGCATCTGAGGGGGGCACAGTGGGGAGGGAGAAATTAAAAGGACGCACAAATCAAGGATTGTAATGCTGCTGTTTGCAAATAGATTACATGCAGCTAAACTGCAGTTTATTGCGCCACTGACAGTGGTGCACTGACAGCCAGGGAGCCAAAACCAGATTTCCTATAACTCGCAAAATTCACAGTTTACATGTCAGCTCTTTTCTACATTCAGGCTTTACCTGAAAGCAAGCTATGGTTTACACTAGTTAAAAAAAAAAAAAAAAGAAAAAAAAAGAAAAAAAAGAAAAGTAAATTGTTCAGCACTTGCAGAATTGGTTACCCCTCATTCTTAGGAAGGTTTAATTAAAGACGATGAGCACCACTGCCCTTCCACCCTGCCTGGAGCTCTTGTGATCAGTTTCCCACCTTGCTCCAGCACCCACACAAGCCCAGCCCTGTACACTGAGCACTGTGCATCACATACAATCAGGAAGAGATTTCTGACCTGCAAGGTCCACAGCCCAAATATAAGTCAAGAAAACTACCTTAGGAGTTTTTTAAGTAAAAAAAAATATTAAAAAATGAACGACACAATCTAGTATCCATTTCCATCATTTTTCCAGCTAATTATTGAACAAAGTGGGACTCTTTGAAGACATTAACACAACTATTGAAGTTAAGATAAAAATTTCAGTTGAAAAGAATGTTCCACACTGAAAAATGTTTTTATTTGTGCAAAATAGATAAATTTTAATTATAGTAAGCACCATATAGACATTAAATGGCATTTTTTGTCAGTGATCTGAGAGGGAGATGTCCAGAGCTATCAAGTGTAGAGATGAAATGGATAAGCCACAAATGTCCATTTTATAGTTGTTAATTGGGTGCATCCCACTTTTTCATTAATAAGTTGTCCATAAGAGAGCAGATTATAACTAGAACATAAGTCTTACCTTATCAATTAAGTATACTCATCCTTCATACACAAAACTTTATTTTGTGGTGAAAATAGTCCTGTTGTTTTCTGTAAAATATACTTTCCATAAAATCCAACTTGGCAGGTATTGATTTTATAAAGCAAATAACATTAAAGAAAGGGAGCAGAATTTCTGGGCGGTGCACAGAAACGCTATAGCTAAAATTAATAACCACATGATTCTCTGGCAGCATTTTCAGAAGTATCTGTGTGATTTTTGAGCTTACCCTTAAATGCAGTGCTGGTCTGCAGTTACTCTGAGGCTCACCACAAATACTTGGGGATTGGTCTAAGTATTATAACTGGTTTTGTCACCTCAGTCTCAACTGGGAGCATACTACTCCCAGTGAGGTGTGCTTCCTCCCTGAGCAAAGTGAGGCAGATAACACAGAAGCATTTGGGAGTGGCCCACATTGGAATAATTTGCTGTGGGGTGATAAAAGTCTCTGTTGCAGGAGGGGTTCACATTTCCTCCAGCAAAGCTGACAATTCAGAACCTCTACAACTGCACTCATCCCATTTTCTCAATTTATAAAGAGAAGCTGACTCCTGTCATGTTTTGACAGACATAGAAAGCAGCTGCTATACTAAGAGTGGATTCTGATTAAATAAGTAATTGTTTCATCTTCTATTGTAACTCTTACCATGGCAGACTGAACCTTTTAAAAGATGTTCAGCAGATGAGGAAAAAAATCCATTTTATCCTCTACTGTAGTTGATGTTTTAGTGGATTTACAAGATGCCATAAGGTTACTCCTGAGTATTCTTTATTCCCAGTGGAACCCAACTATGTCACAAAACCAGAGACGAAAACTGGTCTATTACCCATAGGTATTTAATAACTCTGCTTCATTGTCTACCTTCTATTCTTATCATGACAACAGCACAGAAAATTACTTGTTAATGGCAAGACCAGTTGAGAATTCAACTTTCCACTGTCATCAGTGGCTTGATCTAACCTTCTATCATCTCAGCGAAACCTCCAATTAAAGTCCACATTTCTATCCTTATCTTCCAGCCTACCCAGGTTCTTGAAATAAGCCTTGCAGACATTCAAGAGTGCTTCCTTTTCTCATTAGAGATTGAGAAAGTTAATGGGCTCATCAGAAAACCATTGCACTGAATGTAAACATTCCTG
>NW_009646736.1:1827891-1829101 GCF_000708025.1 Charadrius vociferus | reverse complement strand
CCTGCTCTGTCTTCAGTTGTAGAAAATGGCAATCTGGTATAGTTATAGTTTACTTGATCAAGCTATTGGAATTCCTCAAGAATTTGGTGCACTTTTATGAGGGGACACATACAAGCATCCCCTTGTATGCCTGATAACCTCTATGGAGTCCCAACAACTAGATTTGGTTTCCTTTTAGTCTTCATGCAACAAAACAATGTGGCAGATGCTCTCCTAAGCTTCTTGACAGGTATGTGGTTCTGAAACCTGGTTTTGCCTTACTGGACCCCCAAGGTCTTGGTAAAGAATCATTTGTCTTCTTTTTTATCCACAAAACCATTTGTTTCCCTTTATACTACTGCTTCAGAAAATATGTATAGCACAGAAAAAATTACTGGATGAAATTACGTATTCTCTTGTCCAAAGTCACATAAGTCTACGTCCGGGTGTAGCAGTATAGGTCAACCACTATGTAGCACTTGATTAATGCAGTCTTTCTGAGATTAATTTCTTAATATGGCAAACAGAAAATGCTAAAATTCTTCCACTTCTGGTGCTTCAGGAGATGTTCTGCAACAACAATCCATATTCAAAGACCTCTTTCAAAGGGCTGAACTTCAGAATTAGAGTCCTTAGCTTCGGGTTTCAGACTGCAAGGTAAAAGAGTGGCAACTAATCAATCATGCAATTGCCATTTGCAAGGACTTTGTTTTCTAAGATAATTAGAGTTCTTGCAGGAGTTATCCAAAGGTATTGACAAATGATATCAATAAATCTACTGCTACTGTTGATTCAGATCTGACTCACAACTTGCTTTGCTGAGGTTGTATCTGGATGAACTAGAATTAGAAAAGAAATATGACAAGCTCAGGCTGTTGTCTTATCAAAACCTGCCAAGTTTAACTATAATGCCAATAATCTCATGTCATTTAGCTTTAATTAACTCTTCTGAAAAAGTAAAAAAAAACAAAGGAATTACTATATCAAGTCAAACTAGATTTCGTTTAATCTCATGGCCTCTCTCTGTGAATACTTTATACTAGATGCTTCAGCAAGACACACAGGAACCTGGGGTGAGCAACAGTCAAACCTTAGGAGACTGCTTTATAGCCTCTTCAGTAGTACACACAAAAACATTCTGTAAATGGACTGAAGGCCTTGGAGGATACTGATTGACAAATACCTTTTTAAATTAAGCCACTTTTTATTATACCTTTTTATGAATTTCCTG
>NW_009646736.1:1753933-1827879 GCF_000708025.1 Charadrius vociferus | reverse complement strand
TATCACTGTTTTAAAAGCAGTGCCTTGTGTCATGACTGTGAAGTCTAAAAATACTGGAAAGGGTTTTTCTTTTCCTTTTCTTGACCTTCTAGATATGTCTTCTATAATTTAGTCTTATATGTTTTTAAAATCTTGAACAGTTGTCTTGTGTTTCCCAGACAAACTTCATTTATTTTTCATTGCATTGCTACATTATGTAACCCTTTAATGCAATAAGGAATATGAAAAATACTCTTTTTACCGTCTTTGTAATATCTTTAGGGTACTACTATGATGAAAGTAGCATATTTTTTCTGAGCAATACACATTGACTAAATCAGCAGTAAGTTTGTTAGAAAAACATTATTTTCTTGGCCTCCAACTTTTACAGTTAACAGGTTTTTCTTAAAAAAGGTAGAAAAGAAAATGTTAAACAAAGCTTCCTTCCTGTGTAGACTCGTGCCACAGTCTTAACACTGGTAGACTGTATTTGAGGTCTTGATAGATTTAAAACATCAAGGTAACTTAGGACCTCAGACTACAACCATCTTCCTCAACACAGCTGGGAGAATGAAGAGTGGAAGTCCAGCATCCACAGCATACATGTCAGCTTCAATAAGATTGTTTCAAGACAGGTATAAATCTTCTGTAAGATCTTTGTAGGATCTTGTGGACGGTGTCCTTCCTCTGCTTATGGAATACAGTTCATCCCTGCTTTTGTCACTTCACTCTCAGCAGATCACAGTCAATGAAATCTTCTAACTTCACTCTCATTTTTACATGTGAATATTGTTAACATTCATCCATCTATCTAGCTCATTTGGCATCACCACCATGTTGCACAGTGGTGATATCTTGCTACCCACACAGACACCTTTGAGAACATCTGAAACGCCACCATGTGTATGTGACTGAACTGGGTTCAAGATCAGCCACATGCCACTAGATCAATAAATCAGTCAAATCACTCAGCATCATAGTAATCCACACGTAGAGCTCACAGGACAGTTTATTGCACAGCCTATGACACATAGAACATTATTTTTCACCTTTGGCATGTAGCTCGTAGATTCTCTAATATGTTGTAATTGAGCAACTGAAGCTAACAACAGGATACTTGTATTTCAGTTTATGTTAATATGCAAGTGTCCACAGACTGAACCTGATTTTCCTCCAACCTGCACCAGTTCACTAAGGGTAACTATCTAGCCACCCCCAGCTACCCTTGCATGGAAATCCACAAGAGAAGAACCTGAGTGCAGAAGCACAATATTCTTCTTTATTAGAGAACTTGTCTTAAGTAACAAACTTTCTTTGTCAGTCTAATATGTATCTATGTGTATTCCCTATATACGTACGCAGAGAGACATCCATTTCCGCAAGCCGTTCTATGTCAACATACTTTGCCTCCGTAGACACTGGAGTCAAGGGTGTTGTTGCATGTAACTGCTGGGAAATCTTGTGCAGCTGCCCACATGGGGCAACATGCTCTTGTTGTCAAGGCAGTGACATAAAAAGGTATAATGGAACCATGTTGAAAGAAAGCTAAGAAAAGCAAATATATCATGGCAGTATGTTCTATTCTTATTTAAGATAATGAGGACAAACAGTTTAAATGAAGTAAAGTCCAATTCTTTGCTTAAAAGAATTATGGGAACTACTTCATGTATACCCCACAAAGCATCATTTTTCCATGCTTTATTTATGTTTAAGAAGCTGGCTTTTATAGTATTTTGACTATGGAAGCTATATCTTGTTTTATTATTCTATGAGGGTGTTTTTGTGAACCACCTTAAAAAAAAGGTCACAGTATTATATTACTTATGTAAATTTTATGTCCCCACTTAAACACTGGAAGAATTTTGTGGTAATAGCACACAGTGGGGCATTTTAGTGACACTATTCCACATCTTTTTTTTTTTCAGTCCTCACTGTAAAAACTCAGAGAGATTATTTCTTTCCTGTATGGAAATGTTGATGTTTTGTCCTGGTTTTGACAGTAATGACAGCAGAATGATACGTCCCTTTCACCACTTCAGTTTCCTTAGGATTAAGGAATGTGGTAGAAATGCAGCATTCTCCAAGTGGGTCAGTACTGAGAAGTTGGGTTTTTTGGCTGGCACTGATTTGGAGAGGCAGCCCTGCAGCAAAGCAAACAGGCTGTATTTCCAACAACTGTGATTACCACATAAATGACTTTATATTTGTGGTATATCTTTCAAGTCATCAATATCGGTGCCAAAAACCTGTCTGGATTTAAATTGCATGTCATGTATTTAAGGTGTAATCTACATAGCATGTGTAAACCAGAAAACATCTATGATACCTCTATTTTTCCCTGGAGAAAGGCAAAAAAATTTTACCATGGTAAAAGTGCAGGTGGCCATGTGTTGAACATTAGATTTCCAGAGCCGGAAAAGCTGAATCCACATTCCAGAATGCACTGAGAATCAATATACATATTAAAATTTTTAGAGAGAACTGTTACATTCTCATTTTCAATGGATGTGTTAGTTGAACTTGTGACTTTAAGTACCCTTCTGGTAAAAACATTGCTTTATAATCTGAAAGCACTGCAGACATGGCACATGTTGTTGATGTTAAGCCTGGCATTTTTGATATGTGGTACCACTGTTTTATAAAAACTGTTCTATCACTGAAGTTCTTAATTTTTGAATGTTCCTTATATATCACAGTAAATTTTAATATGTACAAGTAATTCAGATGGATCTGTTTGTGCATAAATGCTTGCAGAATTAGGGCCTATTTTTATTCTTTGCACTTTACTACTCACAGTGAGATCTGCATCATGCTAAATCATGTTATGCGCATTTTATACAGCAAAAAGAGGCACTTAAACTTTAGCACGTTAAATACTGAAGTAAGGATTAATGGAAAATTATTTCTGTGTTCTTATGTTTCTCCCTTTGATTCTCTGGTCCTACTGAGTATTTTAAAGGCAGATGCTATGATCATCAAGTATTCATTTATTGGAAAATTCATGAGTTTTGAAAAAACATTATTGCTTTGTAATACTAACACCAAACATCAGCATCAGTAGCTCATTATTTCTCCTCAATTTAAAATGTAGCATGATTTTATTTGAATTCCAACACAAATTCCAGCTTACATCTTAGATATTTTACACCTGTAAAAAGTTAATTTATAGACATTTTCTAATTCTACCTGTTTATGAGTTTTTCACACATTTTTCTCATCTTTCTGTCGCAGAGTGATAATGAATTTTTGAGACATTTTAAATGCTTAAATATGCACAAAGTGAGCAGGGGGGAAGTTTAATGTGGTTCATTTACATCAACTACAGTACAATAGAACACAAATGAATCATGGAGTCACAGCAAAATAAGGCATATTATTTAGTGGAAATGATGCACTCATGCTAACAGAGATAATGATAATTAGACCATAACTTAAATCTCCTATGTACATAACTCTTTCCACTACTCTGTGTCTACAAATCACATCAGGATTTGTGACAAGATAAAAACCTTGATTATATGAAGCATATGAAGATGAATTCATTTTAATATACTGTTTCATTTTCATGATTCTAAAAAGTAGCCAAATCTTACACTTTTAAATATAACCTGATAATCATTTTGAATATATCCACAACCATTTTTTTGGCATACAACGTAAGTTTGGTTTTGTTCAACTATATCAATTCATTGTATATCCGTGACACAGTATAGTTGCATAACATTAAGACTTTTGAATGGAATACATCAGGTAACTATTTACAAATTGAGCCAAAACAGAAAGACTTCTGTGTTGGTGACCTTACTCAGTCACGTTACTATTCCTGTTTCAAATCCAAATATGGTTCCATTTTCAGTTCTAGGCTTACCATAACATATCATAGTGGTCTGTCCTGGAAAAAACATCTCCTCAGGTTGAACACATGCACTATAATATTAGAAATAAATATTTTTGCAATATGTTACCCAGAGACAACTCTGTATTTGATATTCCATTACATTAAGAGACTTCCTGATATAATCAGCAAACAGACAACAAAGATTGATTAATCAATAAGTGGGCATGGCCTTATTACAGTGAACAAATTAGACAACTCAGGATATATTGCTTTATAGGCAAGATTTCTTCTTTACAAATATTCTCCATAATTGATTGTAGTGACCTTTAGGCAATACTGAAAAACATCCACAATTAATAGGCTACTTTTACAAAACAGATCACAGTGGGGAGAACTGTGTGGTTTGTACAGTAAGACTTCAGAGAAAAGGAGGAAAATGTTTTTTAAACCCCCTCAGTAGGAAGCAGATGAGAGCTCTACTTTCTGAAGCAGTATTTGTTTAATAAAAGCAATGTAAAGGCAATTTAACATTGATACAGGATCTCAAGAGCCACATTACCAGATGAGTTCTAATCTATTGGTTCCTCTGTTATGGGAGTACCTAGGAGTCATCTACAACTTATGAATTACTGTTAAATGCAGATCAGAAGTCCTTTTGTAACAAACACATTGACTCAGACTCTTTGTTTATAATGCACCCTATAGATCAAAGCCAATTATACACAGCAAAGGAGAAGACAAATAAGAATGTCCAGCAATAATGGCTTAAAATCTCATATATGGTCCAGGGGCAAACAACAAAACGGCTGATTTTATCCATCCTAGTCATCTTTGGTGGAGGAGATACCCAAGCACTGTATTTAAAGAATATTTCACTGGCCACTGCACACAAGCCTGCAACAAACTTACTAATCACATTAGTAGAACTTCTGTTTCAAAACCTTCTAGTTACTCCTCCATACCTCAGCTTTCCAGATTACAACAAAAATGTTCGGGGTGAGTTTAAAAAATGCGCAAAGACCAACATAGCATTTTTAAGACAAGCCTTGAGGGGGGGCACCTGAGGTGACTTGCTTGCAGAAAGTTGATGCGGAAGTATTCATGTTTTACTTGGTACACTTTTTCACAGAAACAGTAGGCCTTTTTAAAGCAATATGGAAGTTGGTAAAGATTTGGGTGTTCAAGCCTAATTTGAAAGTTGTGATCTGGGAAACAAAAAAAAAGATTGGAAGTAGCAAATTTTAAAAAATAGCATTTTCATTTTTCAAATGAGAAGTATGGGAATTAAGATCCTTTAAAGATTCCCTCTGCTTTGGGCTGGGAAAAGGTGGTGGTGGGCGGGGGAGCAGAAATAGCAGGATTAGTGGTCTGGTTTTAGGGGAACGGGTATAACACTTATCTTCTGAATATCAGATCATCCAGGAAAGAAATGCATCTTCCCCATCGCACCACCCAGCACATTTTCCTCTCCATTTAAAGGATCAGACTCTTGCTGCACTGTTATTGGACAAGCTTCCTTTTGGGGCACGGAAGAGTTTTTGTAGTTGCCATTTTTTAAACTCAAACTGACTAGAGGAAACGGTATTTTTCCATGAAGTCAGAGTAAGGAATGATCATCTCCTTGGGAGAATTTGTTGTCAGCTAACCCAGGAAATTTCAAATAAATTTGCAGACCAGCTAAAGATAAACAGCTCAAACCTTGTCTTTCTTCCTCCTAAGACAAAACTCCATCCCACATACAATCCAGATGAGTCTTGTGGTGCTAAGCTAGCTCGAGAGCTGAATGTATCTATTTCTCTCTAAGACTGGCAAATATATACAACAAAAAAGTTCAATCCATTTCAGAGTGAAGGAAATAAGGCTTACCCTTCCCACCCAGCGAGCCTTATAGTGATGGCCTTGTGTGTAGCTGTCTATTTTTATTAGTTTACAGGCTATAAACATTTCAGTGTGCAATGTCCTGAAGAAGAGTATGTCTGCAAACTTTTCCTTCTTTTTTTTTTTTTTTTTTTTCCTTTTTATAAATGAAAGCTAATTAGACTTGATTTTAGACCTTTCTTTTGTGAGATTCAAGTCCATTGGTTTTGTGCTGTAGCTTCTGGCTACACTGTGATCAAGTGTCACAAAAATACCATAAAGTCCAGAAGTTGCTAATTTAAGCAACTTTCTTGTTTCCTGCCCACCCTCCACCGCCACCATTCTTTCCATCTCAGTTCAAGAATTTATAGAGCTATTTAAAAGGAAGGATTGGGATTAATCATGATTCCTTTACAAAAATTGATTGAAACCTTGAACAAATTTTCAGGCACAGTATTTGCAGAAACTAGACTAACAAAAAAAACCAAGCCAAACAAACACACACACACACACAAAAAAAAAAACCCACCAAAGAAAAGAAAAAAGAACAAAGGAAGTGGCAATGTTTGTCCATTCTTTATATTATGACCCACTCCATTCTGTCTATTATTAGAGAACCGTTCTGTCAGGGCACTGGTAGAAGTCAAAATAATGTAACATATAGTTACAGTCACAGAATCTACTATGCGCTGCTTTGTCAGCCCCTGTCACTTTTCATAGACATATCTGAGATCCATTTGGAAGCTAGATGCTGACGTGAAAAGGGTATTCTCACTGTTTCTTTTCTCTGTCCTATCCACCACAGGATTGCTGAGCAGACACTTCGAGCCAGGCTGATGAATCTACACCATTTATCAATTTCTAAAGCTAACACACCAAAACCTTTCTCTTCCCTTTCCTATGAACAGAGTAAACTGGGCAACAAACTAGAAGAAAAGATGCATTATGGCCCACAAAGCTGGCTGAAAGTGTTTGCACGATCAAGCCAATAGTGCAGAGAAGTAATTCCTAAAATCTCATACAGTTTCATGCAATTCAAGGCGACCCTCAGAGGCAAGATAGTGCAGCATGGTGACTCTGTTACAGGCTACAATGTGTACTGTAGACAGGAAAACAGTAAGCCCTATGATTTGGATTGATAGTATAACCCTCTGTGTTTGTGGATAATTGTCAGTGTACACATAATCCATGCATCAGTTTTAACAGATCAGCACCAAGTGAGCTAATCTACTATTCCACACAACAACTCATGCCAACAGGCATATATCAGAACTCTTTAGAAGCACAGATGTCCACATCTTCCTCTCCTAGACAAACACAAAAACCTCATACTAAATGTCAAATAATTCTAGTCAAGTTATTCATTGAAATAGCACCAGTTATACTCAATTGTCTTTAAGGTAATCTGTGATCCTAAGACAATCAGAAGGCCTTTAGACAAATCAAAATCAATTTCAAGCACCAGTGACGCAAATATACCTGGGTATACCAGTCCTTAGACTTATTTTTCTCCGCATTTTGTTGTGGTAGTTACCTAAAATTATTGAGTCAGAAAGGCCTTTGACCCCACCTTAGAGTTTTTGCTGGCATAGCTATCTTGATCTGATTTATTCTCTTTCAGGTGGGAAAATGTAGACTTGGTCCCAATTTCAACATCGTATTACTATGTACACTGTGATAACACAAAATGAGGGCCTGTTTACCTGAAAATGTCTACCCTTTGGCTTCGCCTCTTCTTTCAAGGAGGTGACAAATACTAAACATAAGGCAGATACTTAGTTCATGTGTACAATGGAAAGATTATTTGAGTTTAGTATGTTGACTTTCATGAAGTGCTGCCGACTTATACTATGACAACTTGATTCACTGTGTTAAGAACCACCCAAAATTATACTCAAATGTAATACTTTTTAGAAAGATGCATTCTACATGAAGGTAAATGCTTCATTTGATAAACATGCTTGTTTTCCTTCATACAATCATTCACAGATATTCTGTCACATCAGTGATTCTGTGTGGCTGCCCTCTGAACTCTTTGCCATTTTATCTGAGCATCTAAACATTACATGAATTCTATATAGAGTCTAAATGAGGTCTTTGTGAAAGTATGGACATCAAGCATATTCATAATAATTATTACTAGCAAAAGTTGTGGCAAAGATGCGAATTGAACTTTTCATCCTAAGGGAAAAATTTTCTTACTAGTTATTTGTTGTTATTATTATACCTCCAGAGGAAATTTAACTAGCTACAATTTAAATTGAAGAAAAATACATATAGTATCTTAATAGATAACACTTCACATATGCAGCGTCTGATGGATAAACGAAAGTCCCGTCTTCATGACTAGTTCTAAAAAGTATTTAAATCCAGCTAAAGAATGTATTTGAACATGAACTCCCAAAGTTTCAATCTATTTTTCAACAGAGCTTGCCTGATCCGGGATAGTAGTGTTACAATTATCTGTCTTGCTTTATTAGATGTGTTTCTTCAAGGTGAAAAGTCTGGATACTTTTTGCAAGGCCAGCATTTTCATTGCCAGCTAAAGGGCATCGTGAATGCATAGGTCACCATGCCTGTGTTTGCCACTGCGAAGACAGGAAAAACCACCCTGGTGACTGCTATAAAAAGATTATTTTTAGCAGCTGCTGGTGAGCAGTTTTTAAGTTTCTTTAAGGATATCAGGAAGACCTGTAAGCAGGTAATTGCATGGTAAAGACAATGTCTGGGATCACAGTAATGGAAAACTAGCTTCTCTGCTCTGAGAAGCACAGTACTCTGCCTTCTGCCACAAACACACTAATTCCTGCATCTGGGCATCTGCTCCTAGCTTTTTTAAAATGGAGATCCAAAATCCACTCCAAATACAGAACATTGCATTGCCATTTTTACATGGTTGTAAATTTTTTAATTCCTTTTGATGCCTCATTTGAACAAAACAAAGCAATCCCTCCAGTTACAGAGAATTAAAAACCTTTTTAAAAGTGAGGGTTTACCCAAGATTAAATTCATCTACTGCTACTACTGACAAGTATTCAGGTTATGACAACATGGCTAACTTCCCTACTGATAGACTCCAGTTTTCTCTCTCATTCAGATGTTTCCTTCTAGAACCACATGCCAAGGCATTCGTTCAGTTCTGACTCAAAAGGAAGAGTACCACCCACTGAATCAGCTCCTGTGGCATCCTGCTTTTTCCTTAGAGAATCTTCTCAGTCTAAGGTCTGGAGATTTGATGTGATTATAACCCAAGGCAAAATGAAAAAAAAAAAAAAAAACCCAAACAAAAAAACATATACATACCTAATATACACAAATATATAAAACATATGGAAAAAGTATCTTTGCCACATGAGACTGAAGGTTAGTACAGCTCTATTAAGAAAAAAAAGAACATAATTTATAAAACATACATGCTGCTTTCATGCTATTCCCTTTCCTTACCTTGAATAGAAAACCCCAGAGAAAGCAATTTATGCTTACTAAAACCAGCAGCATCTCTTGTAAAAGATAAATGCCAAATTACACACTGAACAGGAAATATATAACACTGGTTGTTAGTTCATTGGAAATTTATTAATTTTTTTTCTCTGTAGATTTTCCTTTCTTAGTATTCTTTATATATATATTTTTTAATACTCTCTTCTCTTCTGAAACCATGAAAACACTGCCAATGACTATGAAAAACCTCATGCATAAACAGGAAGATTAGGTTTTCAGTTTAACTGAAATTTAAGTATATGTGTTAAAACTCATGGCTGCATGAAGATATCTGCCAATGCCCCCCCTCCAAAAATAAAAGAATAAAAAGAATCATATCAGGCATCTTGTATAATGTCTCTAATAGCTGTTTTGTTTAAACAATTCAATATTGAAGGAAGCAACTTGTTTGTCTAAATTGCTATCAGACTAACAGGGCAAATAGGTTTTCAGTGGAAGTCACACTGCATGTAGAAATTCAGAAGGAATAATTACAAGAAATATAATAGCCTTGAAAAGCCAAGTATTCTGTCAGTTCTAATAATCCTTCTTTCCTCATAGCGGATGAGGAGCCTTGTAAGGTGACATTGATATTAGAAGAAGTAGGGCTTCTCATAATGAAGCTATGCAGTGTTGGCTCCATCCCTAAATATTTGTATAGAATTAAATAACATTCTCCTTCATTATTATGCTCCTCAGGACTCATTCATGATATACATAATAAATCAATAAATCAGTAGGAATGCCTTGCAATGCTAATATGCTTTTAAAAAGAACAAATACAAGGATTAAAATCCTAATTATAGGGGAAATAATGAAGGTGCATGATGGAACTGTAGATTATGTATTGCTAAAGGTGTCCCATTTAATTACTACATCTACCATTTTCATTCTCAGAGAGGAAAGTTACCCTTAAAGCATCATTTTTATCTGACAATACCAACTGCATTATAATCTCAGCTAGTACTTTAATGGTTTATACTGTGTTGACATTAAACTTGTTGCACAGATTTGCCACTTCTTGCTCTAGCCATTTTACAGATTTGGGACAAACAGAGCAGTGAAAACTGGCTTTTCTTGACAGCAAAGTATCCTCCAGCTTCAGAAAGGTTCAAGTTTTCTTATTCAAGCTCTTGTTCAAACTGCTTTTCACTGTACAGATTCTCAAATGCAATATGATCAGATTCTAAATTTAAGTTTTGGACTGTGTTGACTAAAGTTCACAAACATGTGGTCACACAGAATGTAGAACTGTCATGTAATAAGGTCTTCTACTCCAAACATATAGACTCCTATGATACAATACAGAAAGGCATGTAGGTCAAAAAGATTTGCAGATTACCTAAGAGCAGGAAAAAGTTGAAGAACAAACCAACACAGTAACAAATAGCTTATATCTGGTACATAAGTTGTTGCATATATTCAGCTGCTTGATTCCTGGAATGGCACTGGGCATCAGCTACAAGAATAGCCTGGAAGTTGTTTGTTTTTCATTTACCCAACAAAGATAAACACTTATTAACCACACTGTATTAGGAGTCCTGACAAAAGGAGAAAAGAATAAAGTTATTAAAAATTCTTTGGAATTACTTAGATGTTAATCCAAATGTGTTTAGTGAGTTCGTAAGCAGAGGGGAATCACTTTCATTGTGTGCACCAAATCACTTGGTAACTCCAATATAAATGTTCCACAAGTTCAGATATGGCCTAAAGAAGCCCCCCTCAGTGTTTTACTGAATGTATTTAAGTATAGGCTACATTACAATTTCTACAACTTTATGAATGGGCCTAGCTTTTTACAGACAAGTACAGTACTTTAGACAAGGAATTTGCTGCCTCACGATTCCAAGTCACTATGATATATCCAAGGGCACTTGAACGAGTAGACCATCTTTCACAGAGGAAAGACAAATGAAGAAAAGGATCATGCCTCAGGGGCAACTTAAATAGATGGCTTAACAAAAAGATTCCTTTCACTTCTGATAGCTGCTCAACTTAAACCAGTGATCTTACTGATGAAAGACAAATAAGAAACGGGTTTGGACTGACTGAAGAAAGAAAAGAAGAAAAAAAAAAAGAAGAAGAAAAAAGATATAACCTGACATCTTCTTCCCCTCATTGAGGTCCAACCTTTTTAAAACATTTTGTCAAGCTCTTTGGAATGGTAAGATGATGTCCGAATAAATTTGAGACTCAGGATACAGTTAGATGGTGTACTAACAGTATGATCCTCTATATGGGGTATGTTACATACTGGAGGTATTCTGGTTGTTAGTAAAGAATTTTTCTGGGAGAGCCAAATTAAATGAGGAGAAAGACTTTTATTGCTTTCATCTAATCCTGAGGGATGATTTTATTACTATTTTTTAAATTCAGTAGTAGGTTCCAGGGAGTAATACTGTATTTTAGCATGTCCACTTCCTTGTCCTTAAAATGAGCAGATCAATTGGAAACGGTGGTGAGAACTTCAGAAGAATTGACTGCTGCATGGAAACATTGATCATACACTGCAATTTAGCTGAAGGGTAAGAGAGGAAGTGAAAATTGCAGTGGTTTAAAAATAACTAATTTCTCCCTACTTTATAGCAAAACATTTTAGTGCTTCTTTCCAAAAAGACTTTCATTTAAGCCTTTGCTTTGCTTTATGATAGAGTTGGAGGTTGGAGGCATGGGACAGCAGAAATTACTTCATTTGATTAAACTTCAGCAATTATTTATAATTTCTTTTAAGAAGAATTATAGCATTTTTATGTCTCATTTAAGAAATTAAAATATATTTTAAAATTTCACAACCTCTCTGGAAAAAAAAAATTCACCTCAGGTCTAAAATGATATGTGAGGAATGGATAATACTGTGTTTTTACAAATAAGATTCCTAATCACAAATGATTTTTTCCTAGTTCATTGACATTTATATAAGGCCCTATTTGCAGATATTACATTGAAATGCTACATTTAAATATTTAGTTTTAGGCTCTCATTTCCGCAGACTTTTGAATAAAACCTGTATTTTAAGTGAAATCTTAATAAAACCTTAAGCTCACTAGTTGGTAATGTATTCACACAGCTTAAATAATGACATAGGGAGAAAGAAATCTGGAGGCAGAGATCAAGGATAGAAAAAAAACCTGTTACAGTTGAACAGTGATGGCAAGTGAATGAGGCATGGAAAGTATTTTAGACAAAGCATCAGTAGGAAAAAAGTTCTGTTAGGGTCTGGACAGACAGCAGGAGTGAATGAGAAACAGTAGGTAGGTGCTAAATGGAGCTGGTTACAAACTCCCATCCAGACAAAGTGGATTAGATGTACATAGTATTTTTAACTGGTGTTTTTTTCAATTTTTGTTTTCCCTGTTACTTATTCAAGAATATTCTTGAATATTAAATTGAAAGACAAATAGCAGAAGATTCTACTTTGAACTTGACCCCTAGAAGAAAAGAAAAACATTGACGTTACTAAAGCAAGGTATTTCTGTTTTATTTTTCTTTTGAAAGCCATGACTTTTGTCAAGAATGAAAAACATATAACATATGAAATGTGGTTGTATAGCTCAAGATCATCTCACCAGTAGGTTTTTCAGTCATTTCATTGCAATGAGGCTTTCAAATTTTCCATTAAGCAATCCAACAGCACTCATTCCTCTTCTGTCCAGGTCCAGTGAGAATGACCAATAGTTCTATTCAGCCTGTGCTTCTCCTCAGTTCAATTAGTAAGTGTTCCAGTGAAGTAATACAGTGTACACAGTCACAGTTATTCTCCACAATCAGACCGAAGTCTTATTAGGGTTTCTTGGTGTTTGGTTTTGTTTTGTTTTTAAAGAAAACTACAGGCTCCTAAACCTATTGTCTGTCTGGAGAACTCACATCAGTGGTGCTCTGGTGCTCTAGTCCTCCTAGCTTGCTTACCTCAATTTATCACAACTATGATGAAAAGCATTCCTGATCTCTCCCCATATCACCCATAGGAGAAGAAGAAAAAAACAGACACATACTGTGAAAAGAACACCCAAACGAGGATCTTTGAGATTGCATTGTTAAATCTTTCACTTTCTATGGATAAAGTATATGTAGAAATACATAAGGTGAAAACAATTTTGTCTCAAATTGGACCCTTCCCATAGCCATGCCTAAACACTACATCCATACTCTTGGAGTCCACCAGCTGTGTCACAAGGTCCTCTCTTATTGCTTGCAGCGGTGCACAACACAGCAGCATGCTCTCAACAGAGCAGCTATACCCATATTAAACCTGCCTTATCTTATCATAAAATCATAGAATTGTTTAGGTTGGGAGGGACCTTTGAGATCATCAAGTCCAACCATCAACCTAACACTACTAAAACCACCACTAAAAGTGGTATACTTTACACAACTTGACGATAAAACCACAGCTTGGTTTCCTAACCGACTCTTGGGTTTTTTTCTAACAGAAGCTGCAATTCAGGAGGATTTGAACTGTTCTCTATAGATTCCACAGAACTCTATTTGAATGTCTGTGGCTCACTGCGAGCATTTCTTCAGCAGGTAACTCCCCACTACCACAGCTACTTCTCTACATCCCTTACGTCTGTTTGGAAGATACCACTTGTGTCAGGTAGGGCACTTTCCACTCGTAACATCCACCTCTTGAGTAGCTCCTTCGTTCTGTCAAAGCTTTTTTTTTTTAAACAAAATTACCTGAAAATACTTAGGAAGAGTGTTTTTACCTCTCCATTCCTGTCATGAGTTTTTAGGCTCTCACTCTTATTTATGTCAACTCCTACTGTCAAGCGTTGGTAAGTACAATAGAAACGAACTGGAAGATACAGAAAGCCTCTAAAAAGTGCCTGTAGACCCACAGGATATAAAATATCCTGGCAAGTAATGCTGCCCCTCCCCCCCCCCGAACTGTAAGTCTCTACCATGACAGTGATGAGAGTGATTAAGTCCTGGATGACAGCAAGTGATTTTTGGCTCTTGAAGTGTATGGATATAGGCCCAGGGTAAAGCTGGGACCTACAGGTTTCATGAAGATTTCTTTAGCTCCTTAATGTATCCCAAGATATACACAAGTGTCTCTTGCTATGGGGAATAACAAGTCACCTGAGCCAGAAGATTTCACTGTGAGAATCCCAGGTTGCCTGACCTTCATATGTTTGTTTTGTAGAGGGTCCAGTCTAGCTCTGCACACTCCTTGCTTCAGGAAATTATTAATTGTATTGTGCTTGTGTAAAATCAATAGATCCCTAAGAGACTGTTTACCAAATGCAGTTACTATTTTTCCATTTAGCAATCTTTTTATCCCCTTGGTGTTTTTATAGTTTTCACCGATATATTTCAGTCTTTACATTTTATTGAAATGTACTGGCTCAGCACATATGTGGTTCATGAACAATCACAGTAAAGACAAAATTTATTATTTAGTTGGTGCTACCTGCTCTCTCCTACTGTTTCAGCTGAAGAAGTTGTTTTTCCTGAAGACTGCTGGTTTTCAGGCATAGACATATGAAGTAGTTAACTTTTCTTTTTAAAATTATATGAGTAGTTAAACAAAAATTATTCAACAATGTTTACAATTCCAGTTGCATTCATCGTTTCATTTGTTGAACAGTCTAAAGGACAGTTTAATTTAAATTCCTTTTGATTTAAAAGACAAAATATTTCCTTTTTTGTTTGTTGGGTTTGGGGTTTTTTATGTTTTGTAGCTGAAGATTTTAGTGCAAAGCTTTTGTTAAGGACACTAACTCTGTCCCAGGGCCTTAGGCTATGTACAGAGGCCACAAATTTACTGAAATAAAACCCCATATTTGATAACTATGTCATTTTAGTGAAGCCAGTGTGCCCTTCAGGGTGGTCACATATTCCAAAACTCTCCTGCTATTAAAGCTGACTAAATTTTGAAGGAAAGCATTCTTTGATTGTGAGCTCCCTGGGGTGACATTTCAGAGTGTGCAACCCAAGCCTCCTTAGCTCGTTTCTTCAGGAAGCAAATGTTACTGGTGAGAATCTGGTAGACCTCAGTTATTCCAATTAGTTCAATCCTTATCAGTATTATTCATTCAACAGTCAATGTAATTCATTCAATAACCTGAAGAAGCAGGTGTTAAAAAAAGTCAACAGATCATGTTCTAATAGTGTGTTTAAATTCTGTTCCTTGTTACAAACCAGAACTTTTGAAATAACAGGAATTTGAAATAACAGTGAAGTTTTGGAGAATAAAATTATTCTAGTTTATAATGGACTCTAACATTACTATGGTTGCAGGCTCAATAAGCTGTTTATTTGATCAAATATTCCTTTAGGCAGTACTATTAAAACTCTAAGTTTCTTTTTAATAGCTTATGTTTGTGGTAACACTTATGCTAGTCCAGCATTTCTGAGGGTTTCTATTTGTTCTACAGCTTTTGACTGTATTATCCTTCTTCCTGTTGTTACAGTCTATCAGAGCACATTTGTCTCTCGGTTTAAGTAGAGATGTTTCTTGCATTTGTTGTCTTGAAAACAATTACTGGGTGGGTGGGGATCCCATTTTATCATTATCTGCAGAACATAGTATCTTTAGTAGCTAGGAATTAATAGTCTATTTTCAACTGAGGATGCATATATAGGTCTTCATTCCGAACAGCTGGCATATCTTTTCTTTTTTTAAGGAACACAATCTTATTCCCAGCCATTTGTCATTCTCTTTAGGTCTTTTAATAAGGTAATCATGGCTCCATAGCTTCAGAGCTGGTCTTTGTCAACAATGTCTGGGTATTTCTTCTCCTCATAACCTAACAGGAGAAGGACTACAGTTTTCCCAAGAAGAATGAACTCAAAAGAAACTCTTATTACTAAGGCTGAATGATAATTGTAGTGTCATAAACTTACTCTATAAACTCCCTAAGGATTTTTGCAAAAGTATCCTGCCACTTTTTTATAAAGTCAATTCTGCAAGCATGTCCAAAACTTGCTGGGAGTATCTCTGTATGAACTGGGATGGAGGATACTTTAGAAATTTGAGTTGCCATGGAAAGTTCTTGAGTTTGGAGATGGGAACAAGAATTGCAGATAAGTCACTGATGCTAGTCTGTACAGGTTTATCAGTATATGATTCTAATGTATAGCTTATAGTACACAGGTGAGAACTCTAGAACTGCATTATTGCCTGCTTTTCTTCCTCATCTATTTCAGGTAAACACTGGTTGTTAACCCAACAAATAAAAAGGCACCCAACACTTGTGTTCCAGATGTGCATTGGTATGCCAGGACAATCTACCTGCAGTGTGTGCTTCATGCCTCTTATTTTACAGCGCATGGATGGAATAAGTTACACAACGCTTGGTCTGGTCTCAGAAATTCATTAGCAAGAATAAATTTTTTGCACAACATCAACACTTCAGAGTGGACCCCTGAGTCTCCTAACACAGGCATGACTAAAAACTCCACAATGCCTTTAATTTTTTGCCAGAATATGGTGATAGAAAGGGAATTTTCTATATCTAAAACACAGCTGGACCCTAAAGGCCTCTAAACCACTACTAGTTTGTAGTATTTCTAGGTAATCAATTAGACAATCCAGTGTTTTTCTTGAAAGATGTTTGGCCAGGAGGAATCAGGTGAGAGGAGTTGTTTCACATTCCCTGATAAAGGTCATTAACTATTGTCTGACAAGTCAGCAGTAATTAGACAAAACTGCATTGCAAAGCTTAATAAATAAAGCTGTTGTTCTGCTCTGCACAATTCTGTCTGGCACCCACAAGAAAACAGAGCTGAAATTACGTCCCCATTCATTACAAAAATGGTCTAACAGTAATTCAGAGCTATGGACTGTCTGTTGTTTGTCAATGGTATTGAATGGTTTCTATCTACTGTAACAAATCACTCAACAGTAAAATAAATGGTAGTTGATTGTATGCCAATGGTATATTTAACAGTACTCTATTGTATTGAATGCTGCTGGAAATGTAACAGGTCTCGATAGGGGGAAAAATACACGCTATTTTTAAAAATAAAATATTGATGTAATTGGTTTTCCCACCCACGGTGCTCCACAAGCCTAGGAGCAAGAATAGTTTTAATAGTTCATTAGAAAAGTTAGGGAGATTGGAGAAAAAGGATCTTGTTGACTTCAAGGCATTTTGAAAGTATTTAATTAAAAAGAACAACTATCACAGACCTCCTTAGACTGCATTCTCAGATTTCCCTCCGCCTCCCCAACAGTTAAAAAAAATCAAGTAGCATCCTACAGTGTTAAAAGAAAGAATGGAATAGTAATGTTCCTCCTAATGAACACTCTCCGGCAAAGAGGAGCAATCATGGAACTAAAGCTATAATCATTCCTTACTGGCAGCCAGCTTTACTGACTAATTGGCAAGCGGGCAAGACCAAACAATGGTGGATGGTTTGCATTTACTGCAAACTTACCCTCTGAGGGTAGAATTTTCCCCCGCTGTCTTCTCTGTTTGCTGTTCTGCATTTGGGTCTCATTAGGTCACAAGAATACTTTCTCCTCCTTAACTTTTCTTTCCTTTAATCCTGGCATTCTGACTTTTTCTAAGCAAACAAGTTGATAGTTGTTGTAAGATCCCATCTGGTTCAGTCTGAATGAGCAAAGAGAACTTGAAACTGCTCTTATTTTTACGTCTACTAAAAGGGTAAGAACAATGGTCTTAAGTTTCTTACAGCAGGTGAACAACACAGCTCCAAATTCATGATAAATACTTTCCTTTAGGGACTGCCATTCACAAGATCCTACAGCAAGCAAGAAATTCATCGGTATTTTAATTCTAATTTTTCCTTGCTGGCCTATGAAGACATTTGTATTTCTCTGTCCAAGGGATACAGCCTGGACAGATGATGTAGTGAGCAGAAATGCATTTACTGAACTGCTACATTTAGAGTAAAACGGACAGCAAACATTTCTTCTTTGAAAGGTACTAATCAATATTGGGTACCCATCTATCATAAAAACCTCAAGCAAGAGAAAGTATTTTTTCCTATCAGGAAAAATAATAAAAGCAAGCAGGACCAACTACAATGGAAAGTTCACATATTGAAACAGTTTTAAAAATTGCCAGCCAGTTGATAAGTACAACCCTTTCACCTGACTCAGCTGGAGAAAAGGGTAGCATTTAAATGGTTCCTCTCTTCCCACACTTGCATTAATGAGATTTTTAGGACTCAGGTACCTAGGCAATTGTGAGCTAGAAAACCATAATTAGATGAACAAACAAATAACAGACAAACAAAAAAAAACCCTTATGCTTCCCCTTGTTTTTCCTTTTCAAATGTGAGAGAATTAAAACTATTTTCACTGTATTATTTGCAGGGTCAGGGGGAGACAAGAAAGGGGAGTCAAATTATTTCAACCAACTAGGATCAGTGCAACAGTTACACATAAGAACACTTTAAAATCACACTCTACTTTCTAATCAAAACACATGCATATACCAATACTCTCTCCCCTCCTTCCTCTTTTCCAAGTTCCTTACAAAATGTAAAACCAGTCCAATTATTACAAGTAATCAGCAACCGTCATCCTCATGTCTCCTAACCCTATAAAATGACTTTATTGCACTAGTTATAATGAAGTGGTTTAAGAAACTTCTAAGAACAGCTTGGCCTGGTACTCAGGAGAACTGGCATATCACAAGGTATCACAAACTGTAGTGAGATGAAGTTGTTTAGAAACACATACAAGTGATAAAACACGCTAAATGAGTGCAAGCTACAGGCCTAATCTAATTCATTGATTTTACTGACAAAGTAAAATATACAGTCTCGTGCCCTCATAATATCCTTTTAGTCTGTCTACATGAACATATCCAAGAGAGAGAAGACTTTCATAAACAAAGGTTTGCAGCACTAATCCTGCATTTTTTTGTATCCGTGCCTGGGGGAGGAAGCAAAGTAGCATGTTTAAATAGAATTTTTAAATGAGGATTCATCTCCATTTCTTTCTTTGGCATGACTTAAAAATCATACAAGCTAAAATACATTGTTATTGAGTCTCAGATAGGTATGTGGTATAGTAATTCATATGTTTTCTCAGTAGATAAATTTTTAACCTATGAGAGAATTATTTCTATCAACATTATTTTTAGATTCAACATGAGTCATCTAGATGCCAACAACATAATTAGAATAGAATTAATACAACAACCACCCACATATTGTCTGATTATATTCAATAGCCTTTTTTTTCCTCTTAAACAAGCAGCTTCTCTTAGTAACACGAAAATGGAGCACGCTGAGTGAAACAAGCACAGTGCTTTGCAGATGAGCTGTGGATTCACAAAGAAACGCTTAAGTTTATAAACTGCAGAATGGAGAATCAATTTTGCTGCATGGAGAATATTTAATTACAGCAACATTTATGCCAAGAAAATGACATTCTGAAAAACTGACACTGACGTCCCACTGAGAGGCTTTTTTTTTTTTTCTTTCCATAAATAGATTGCAGGGCCTAACTGTTTATTGCCTGTGATGCTATGAAAGGAGGAGAAGACTGAAGGTTTGTGAGGATATGCTGCAGTCTGCATTCATTGAGAAGGTGGAAACATATGTACAACACTTAAAACTGCTCAAAATCAGCAAAAGAGGCCTGGAGCATTTACCAAGCACGGAGATTTCTATCCATCAGCTGAAGGAATGATGAAAAGAAGGTGAGAGGGTGAGGCACAAAGCAACAAAAATATTCATGCTATTTTATAAACCACCTTATCAAAAGTAAGGATCTTTGATATTCACATGGAAGGCAGTTATAAAGGCATGTTTCTCTGAGGTGATGGCAGGTATGAACAGCTGTAAAAAAAAATCTGATGCAAATCCAGTTTTAAAATTCCGATTCCCTCCCTGATGACCCTTTTACACAGTGTGACTATGGAAGCATACACTGATATTACAGAGAAGCAACCTCCCTGCTGAAACCTAGCTGAGCAGACACAGTCTCTATTCCTTCTCCATGAAGAATATTGGGAAGCCTGGAGCCAGGAAGCCTGCAGAGACAGCATGACAAGGATGGGAGGGGATGGACATGAAGACAACAGTGGGTGGGATCCACTGAAAGAAACAAGAAACTCCCAAAGTCAGATGGGGATGGGGAAGGAGAATCAAGAGGGAAACCAGAGTGTGGAACCACATCCTTCCAGGAGTAAACACTAACAGTAAATGACAGGAGGATTTTCCTATGCTTTCAAAGAACTTGAAAAAGAATGAAGGCCTGTTATGTGCTGAAAGTAACATTTACATTATAGAAAGACTATGTGCAGGTCTTCTTCAAAACTGTTTCACTTTCCAAATTTTACTTTCTCCACGGAAGAATTTGGTTAGGAAAATCCCATCCTAATGTTATTCTGTAGTTTGCTTCAGTTCCTCTGGTTCCTTTGAAGACATGTGAAATACCTTGAGCTCAGACTCGTTGTATACAGGCAAATTTAATGTTTGGTTTTGTCAAATTTTTATTATAAACTTCTGCAAAACTCTTCATAATTTAGTATGCTGAAACACCATTACTAGAACAAAAATGGATCCTTTGAGAACTTTTATTTGTGACACCTTCATTCATATAAAAATAATTCAGGCAGAGACTCATGGACACAAGTAAATGCAAGCATGATATTAAGTGTACCTAAAAAAAAGTTCAATATTCAAGGATCGACTACAATTAAGGATTATTAGTCTAACTCAGTGGTTAAAAGATAAAAGGATCATTTTCTGTGTGATTGTACTTCACTGAAAGATAAGTAAAGGGAAAATATGATCAGCCTCAGGGATTTAAGAAAATAGTTAATAAAAATCCAGTTAATTTTTTTATGATGAAAACAAACCTATCTTTCTTAATGGTAAAGACACAGCACTTGTAATCAATTTTTATATAGCTTCTTTAAAGGAAAACTTATAGATGAAGATAAAATTTCATGCTTCTTAGCAGGCTGAAATAGGCTTATGATGAAAGCTACAGCATTCATTGCTCCAATTAATAAGCAATAAGTTAAGAGCAAAACTCTGCCAAAATTATTTCTAATTGCATTTTTTGCTTTGCTTCTTGGGGGTTGGACTAGATGATCTCCAGAGGTCCCTTCCAACCCTGACCATTCTGTGATTCTGTGATAATTTTCAGCTCACATTTCAAAGGGAGGATTGAAATAAAATAACTCTTGGAATTGAAAGATTGTAGAACTATTTAAATCTGCAGTACTCTAGCTCCTCTTAAATAATACCGACACAATTAATGCTGATAGTGTACACTAATGTCAGCGTTATGTAAACTTAAATTATGCTTGCTTCTCAGCCCTAACATTGGGACAACACAGCTGTCAATCTCCAACACACTAAATGCTCTGTCAGAAGAAAAAGAAGTCCTGCTGTGGGTACAAACTGTCTTTGGAAAGGCTTGCATAGGAACACGCTGATGTGAGGGTTGCCTCTATGTGCTACCTCACTCTAAAAAGAAAATAATAAAAGAGCATCTTTATTTACACAGCACAACAAAACTGGAGAAGTTTAAAAGATTAAAGGAACTCTTACTTTACAAAGAAAGAATCAGAGAAAGATGAATCCAGAAGTTTCTTTGACAGTAATTATTCCCTTTTCAGCTTTGCATGAAGAAAGAATTACTGGAATTTCATTACGATCCCTGTGATTTGAACAATTATGTTGGTAGGGAGGTTAAATTTACTATCAAATGGGAATTAACAGGAATTTAAAAGGGCTGTAGGAGGAACCACGACAATGAGATATTACAGAGTTCTTTATGTGAGCCTGAATTTGAAGAAACGATTCATGAAAACATTTTAGATTGCTACTAATTAATCAGATTGATACATATAGTCTCAAAAACACATCTGACAGCTAATGGTACTTCTCAAAAAGCCCGATCCAAAGCCTATTGAAATCAAAGGAAAGACTCTCATTGACTTTGATTATGTCACACAAATATAATTCTCATATGTATAGAGTGCCCAGCAAATGATCTGCATTACAACAATCATATTGTTATAACAATATTATTGCATGTTTTTAATGACTGGTCTATTATTTTTAAGATGCCAAGCGTTTGCTGAACAGCCTATACATTTAAGAGAACCATTTGTGGGGCACAATGCACAGTTAATGAGAGCTTTTACACAGATTTTAATAACTGATTCTACAGGATTAATTTCAACACAGGATGCCAAGCATGAATAAGAGTGACAGAAGTGGTTCCTTTGAGGCAAATTTGATTTTTTCATGTTTTTAAGAACGGTATTTTATTTTGCAGAAAAATCAAGGTTTTCCTCAAAGCAACCCCTTTCTGTTGTTCTTCCTAATTTTCCTAAAAGCAGTCCCATGAAATCAATGCGGTTATGGAGGAAAAAAGTGCTAGTAAAGGCAAAGGGTATTCAGATATCCTTTTATTTATCTTCTTTATTCTTTTCTTTCACTTACCGTCCTGTTTCTTAATTTTTCACGGGAAGACTTTTCTTTTCCTTTTATATAATTAATGATGTTTCCAAGCAGAAAGTCATAATCTTACATCAACCTACTGAGAAACTGTATATTACCGTTTCTTTGCCTAAGGACAAATTAAAGAGTATTCATGGAATAACAAACACAATTTGGACCAGCAAAACCAAATCAGCATATAGCATGACTCCATGGAGCAATTCCACATTAGGTATTTGTGTAAATCACCTGTATGCATTTTTTGGTAATTGAAAACAACAGTCACTACAGGTCTCAGCAGCCATCTGTGATCAATAGGTCTCTTGGAAGTTACAAAGGACCTCACACTGACATTAAAGGTCTTTTCCAAAATAAATGATTCTATGATTTCAGGAAGAAACCATGCTTGACTCTATCCCATAAGCAGAGGGGACTGTTAACGGTATTTCTATAACACAAATATTAGGTGAAGCACTTAAAGTGATAGATAGTAACTAAAAAGATGTACAAATGAATCATTCCTATAGCACAACAGCATTTTCAGGAATACATTGCATTCCAGAAACTCCAATTCTCTACTTAACTGAGTCGGCACAATACAGTGTATCCTATCCACCTCTGAAAACTGGATAACTACACTGTGTTTAGACAACAGTGACACATCTGGAAGCAAATGAAAGGAACATTTAAAAGATAGTTAAACTTCAGAATAGGGTCAGTTAACAGACATACACTTGGAACACTAAATCAACAACAAAATTGTGACCCAATAGTTTAGTCTTCTAAAATTTCAACTTATTACAGCCTCAGGTAGTTTTGCACAACCATAGACAAAATGTTTTATAAGTGTCAGTCAGTCAGAAAGGTTTTCAGAAGGATAGGGAAAGAATGGGTTTTTTAACATTTTTATAATGAGCATCCTCCACAATGACCCAACACAATGGATTACTTCATTTACATGTACAGCCAATGACTGTGTGACTGCCTTCTTTCTTTGCATGTTTGTACCATTAGCAGTGGTTAACTGAAATTAAACTGTCACAGGCTTAACATAAAATGTCATCTGGAATGAAAAGAAATGCACTGTTTTACACTGGAATGCGAAGCTGGAAACACAGTAGTGGTCACTTGGTATTATTTGTCTAAGATAAGAAGCAAAACCAAGCAAACCTTTACTTTTTATTTTTTATTTTTCTAGGCTGACATCATCTTCTTATTCCCTTGTTTTCTTTCTGCTGAAAAGGTTTCTTCAAATTTATCATGAGAAAACAATTTGGAATAAATCCATAATTCAATAACTACTACTCTGTTTACGTTCTATTGCCAAATAGTTCATAGCTCTCCCAAACATCTCTGCTGTAAGCAATTCTTTAATACAGCTTACCGAGTCAAGTACTGCCGACTCCTAGCGACGCACTGCGAACAGCAGCAATTAAGCTGACTTCTGAAGGTTATCTCTACCTGGCAGTTCAAACTAGAGCTGATTTGACATGCATGCTGACATCCCCCAAACTGAAGTGTCTTTCTCCTCCGATTTTCCTCTTTTTTTTCTTTTTCTTTCCCTTCTCCATCCCCACCAAAAGACATGATATGGCAACAGTCTATCACAGCACAGGGTTTGGGTTTGCACAGACTGTGGGGAAACTTATGCTGCCGCAGTTTTGTATCCAGCTTCCTCCAACTAAGATACATAAGCCACATCTATGCAAACTGCTGATGGCACAGGCGATACGCTATTCCAACAATACATACAGAAAAGGTTATTTGGGCTTTACCACAGGAGGTTAGACTTATCTAAAAATACTTTTTGTCTCTATTTCTCAACTCTCCAATTGTCCAAAAGTTAAAAAGCAATTCACTCATAAAATAAGTCTGTCTAGGTTAAAGGGAAATGTACTTCTCTGAGCAGTAGCATCTGAAAAGTTAGACATTCAAATAGCGCTAAAAATAATTAACAAGAAGAGACATGAACATTGCTGTATGGAATCACATCTTCACATATCTTGCGTCGCTCTACTATCTTCTCCACAATTTTTTATGCCCCATAAATTAGGGCCTTTTGGAACATTACATATGAAATACTGTAAGTGGAGTGAAAATCCTTTCTGCATATGTAAGACAGAGTCACTTGAAAAATTAAAATGTAAAGAAAATCAAACAATATTGCAATAAGTGTTGGGGAAATGTTAAATGTTACAGGAAAATTACAAGAAAGCATGAGAATTTTTTTCTGTACCTAACTGACCTCAAAACAGAATAAAATAAATAAAGTAGGGCATATCTTCATAATCAGACTTTGTACTGGAGGGGCTGAAGGAGTGATTTCTCACATTGTTATGCAAGACTCCTGGCTTTTAGCCTCATTACCCATGATACAGGCAGTTAGAATACTGTGCTTCAGAATAGAATTATGCTTTACCTGGAATTATGGAGGAGGTTTTGGTTGAATATTGCCATAATGGTAGTTTATTGTGTTCAGTCCTTACCTCCTTAATTCATTTTATTATTTCACTTTGACTGTTTCTTTCACGTATTTTTTTTCATGAGTATTTCTTTACTGCATGTGCTTCTTTTGTTCTCACCACTGCTCTTTTATTCTGTGACTTGAAGAGCTCAACACAATTAAGACAGCTAAATCAACATTACCAACCTACTCAAATTCTCTTGGCACAGTAACTATCATTTAAGATTTGTATGTCCTACACAGCTTTGGGCTTTTTTATTCTGGAAGGTCACTTCAAAGTCATCTCAGAATTACTGAACTGTTTATTGATCTCCTAATTATTCTGTGTTTGCAATTCTTGAGCTGTCTCTCTTTGTTGTTATATTAGCTTATCAAATTAATAAACAAAATAATATTTATAAAAAAGGAAGATTTTATAAAAGGCAATAAAATCTCAAAGTTGTTCAAATGAAGAGGACGGTTAATTTCCACTGAACTCTGAGGATGGAAATAAAAATACGAAGATCTACATGACAGCGCTTTCCTAAACAAAACCAAAACAAAGAAATAACAGATTTAGTTTTTAAGTAATGTGGCTGTAAAAGGTATGATTATACTACAGGAATCTCAGGTTTTGCTGGCTATATTTTGCAGAAGTCATTCAGACTTGTTTTTGTATATAATCCTTGCTCCCCCCAAAATACTCCGGAGCATCGGTTTAGAGATAACAACAAAGAAAGAGAAAAATATTTCCTTAGTGAGGTACTGACACTGCTTACATTACAGCAATGTTTGATCTCTTGGTATTTGCCTTTAAAGGTATTTCTATGCTGTTGTGATTAAATATATTCAACAAACTGAATGAGACTCAAGTTAGCTTCACAATGCAAATATTTAAAGGTTTTTTTACTGGAGTTTACCATATGGTTCATACAGTTCAACACTGCTTTTTAACAACCAAGAGTTTTGTGCTGTAATACAGACAAGATCTGGAGCATAGCTGTTATTTTAAAGATACATTGAACAACGCTGCAAGTTGAAGTTAAAATAAATGTCCCTGACCTCATTTGTGGTCTCTAGCTAGCTGCTAACTGTAACTTTTTGTGGTCTCAATAATCCAGAAAAAAAACACCTAGATTTTCAGTATTTCTCAGTTTCTCTATTTGATCCACATCTTTATTGCAATTAACAAATAATGCTGTATGCCAAATAGCTACCGATGGAAATGCCTGTCAGCACCTAATTCTGTTTTAACATTGATAAATTATGATTTTCTAAGCAATTTTGCATGACCCCATACTGGTTTAATTTTGATAATTTGCCAAAACTTGCTTCAAATGTTACCGATCTCTTTGTGGTCTCAAATGTTTAGGTTTCTTATTTGTAGCATTTTTGATTTCTATTGGTTATAAACTAATGAGCAGTCTTACAGAGCAGCTCAGGGAAAAACAAAACAAAACAAAACCCAAACCAACCAAACAAAATAACCCACCCCAAAAACTTTATGGATGGGATCTTGAGGAGTCCAAGAAAGCTGCAAAGAACTCCTTTGAGAGCAACAAAGCAATCCTTTGAGGTAAGAAAATTAAGAACCTCCACAGTTGTTTGGCAATGATTTGGAAAACTAATGGAAGTGTTTAATTATTAATTGACCCAGCTAAACATAATTGTCTGCCAATAAATCAAGATAACACTATTGTAAAAATTAATCTATGAATACATTTACTGTTATCTTGTATTTCCATTTAGTAGTCATTTCCACATACTGTGATATTAAAAAGTGCTAGTGTGATATGTGGAGTGCTGTGATTTATTTTATTTTTGCCCCCACCCTATGAGAAGAACATGGGCTTCATACTCTGGCTTTGCTTTAGGGAACACTTGCTGAAGTCCCTGTAGAGTACCGTTTACATCATGATCAAACAAAACCAATTTGTTTTTCTAATGAGCTCACTGAGCCAGGATGACTACCACGTGCAGATAGCAAGAGAGTAGCTTTTTTTTTTTTTTAGTGTTCATAATAATTACTGATGGGCTTTCCTGTAGCTTTTGTGGTAGTTAGGGGCACAGCCATATAATTTATAGTACAGTTGTTCATTATTACTGGTAAAAAGAACTATGGAGTTACATGAAACAACCACCTGGGTTGCAAGGTAATGTAAGAACCTCTATATTAGAGTTTCATTTCTTGTTACTCTTCTTTGTTCACTGTTTATTCCCATTCTCCATTCTATTCAATATTTTCACCCTAACAATACCAGGCTCAGTTCATTTGTTTCCATCCCTTATTTCATTAATACTCCTTAGACAAACATGCTTGAAATTACCCAAAATTTCACTGATATTTCCCTTTGAAATCATGCAAGAATATACACAGAAATTATTCTTCTGCATTATTTTAGTGGTTTGAACAGAGCATTAGAGGGAACTGAATACACTTCAGATTGTTGGAAATATATTCCGTGCTCACAGCCCTCCCCTGTCAACCTGGCTCACAGGAGGAACGCTCCTTCATGTGAAAGTATCTGATTCCTTTGAGCTTGATTGAGAGCATCGACTCAGATACACTTACTCAAGTGCTTGAACTTAAGGATTCATTTATTTTCTTTAGGATCTGGAGTAAGAGCATTCTGTAGACAGAACAAACAGGACACATAGAAGAGCTGAAAAAGCCCTATTCTGAGCCTGAAGTTAGCAGAATGAGTCAGAGCTTTCTGAAAGGTTGATACAAAAATTTTCTGCAGTCAATGGTAAGACAAGTATTCTCTGCAATGGCCTTTGGATCATAGCACAAACAAATCCTTAAACAATAACATCGGATGTAAAGAAAACAAAATATCCCAACAATATAATAGCAACTGTAAGCTGTTCTAAGTTGTACAGCTTTTTGAAAACCTCCCTAATTCACATTGACAAAAGACAGTGATACAAATAAGTGAATCTACAGACACACATCTTATTTCAAATCAAAGCAGATGAGTCATCTGACAATCTAGCTGTTGTGAAACAAAAAGAGAAATGAGAAAATTGTGTCAGTTCATTACATGATGAGATTTTGTTTCATGTATTTTATTTTTGGTATCTGATTACCACTGTTATTTATGTTTTCATAGAGTGCTTTCATTGGCTCACTTGCTGATTTTTGAAGATAAAAACCCAAATTCCAATTAAGTTGAAACTGGATTTACTTAAAAACAAACAAGAGAAAGAAGAAGAATTTCCTGTGTAATGGCTGACAGTGAAATCCTTTGAAGTAATGGGGTCCCATTTAAATACAAAGGACTTGGCAGACCCAGCAGCACTGAATTTGCATAGGCTGTAAAATCTTAGGCATACTTTGGAAGCTTGCTGGAGTGCTTCATGGAATATAAAACTTCTTGGCACTGTTACAAATCTTGATAAATTTATAGGAGAAAACAAAACTCTGTTTACGGCTAATTTTGTTTTCCAGGTATGAGGTTTTCTTCTTTCTCCATCTCCCCCTGCTTCAAATTTGTCTGCCAAGTCTTCCCTCTGTGCCGCTCTATGCCTCACAATAAGTAATTCCAACTAATTCAAAAGATGCCTGCTAGTGAAGGCACAGCTGATCAACATGGCTTTTTCTGCTGCCAAACTTCAGCCAATGAGCTATTCATGGCTCCAGTCCCTGTTTCTGCTCATTAGGCCACTGGGAATTGTATGAATCATTTTCATTCCTTGCCAGGAAGCAACGCCAGTGTTTACTATTACTTATGCAAAATAATTTTCCAGAATCACTTTACAAATGCTGAATGCTCAGTTGACTTATAAAGACTGAAATGAATTAATAAGAAATAAATAAGCACTCCCAACTGCATGGGTTATCAGTTTTAGGCACAAGATGAGTAAACGCCTTACATATTTCCACTACGCTGGAATTACAATAGCCCCTTTTCTCTCGGGAGAGACAACGGCTGAAGTACAAAATTAAGATGTGCGTTATTTTTCTTTCATAACAACAGGGAGTGGACTTGGTTGAATTGAGTTTTATGGAGTACGCAAATGATGTCAGGCAATAGGTTGCCTTTACCCTTCTATTTGCCTTCCTCCTGAATAGTTTCTAATACCTTTTTCCTCACACAGAATGATAGGACGCAGCAGGGAAATGATACGCCTAAATGTAAAACTGCAACTAGCCTAGGACAGGGAAAGGAAAAGCTCTTGCAACTGGATTGTGAGAGTTGCTAAGGAGAAACTTGACTAGGCAGCCAAACAACAAAATAAATATTGACATAATTGAAATATATAAATCAGGACAATAATTGTTTATAATAATTTGCCTGTCAGTTAACTTGACTACTTTTGATCAGCTATAAAGACATTACGGTTAACCCAATAGAAGGGAAATTCTATTGAAAAACAGAAAGAAGTCTTTGTTGGAAAACCAGCAGAAAATTGTGCATAAAACCTGATGGGAGCCTCAGAATAATCTCATTAAAGTGGAACACACTTATTCAAGACAGACAAAAAGGGTTCACAGCAGTCTTAAAATCTGTTTTAGGAATTTCACTTTATCTCCTTCTCAAGTAGAGTTCTCTACAATTACACTATATTAAACTCTATGACATTTTAATGTTCTCAGCAGGGTAAGGATTTGTCCAGAGCTAGTCATTTTAATACTCAATCTACAAAGCAGATCAACCTGATAAAGACAGATCCCCAAACCATAAATCTGTCTTTCTGTAACACAGAAGGATACGTTGGCCCTAACTTTTCCTCTGTGCTCACTCACTCCTCACAGCAGGCTTTCTGCAGACTTGTTAGAAAGTGTCGTGGTTTAACCCCAGCCGGCAACTAAGCACCACACAGCCGCTCGCTCCCTCACCGCAGCAGCATGGGGGGAAGAGAATTGCAAGGGTAAAAGTGAGAAAACTTGTGGGTTGAGATGAGAACAGTTTAACAATTGAAATAAAATAGTAATAATAATAGTAAATTTTACTGAAACAGCAAATAGTAAAGACAGAAATAAAACCCAAGAAAGTCAAGTGGTGCAAACGAAAGCAATTGCCCAGCCAGACCCCGAGCGGTAGCTCCCCTGCCAACCTCCCCCCCGCCCCAGTTTTATTGCTGAGCATAGTGTCATATGGTATAGAATGTCCCTGTGGTCAGATGGGGTCAGCTGTCCCAGCTGTGTCCCTTCCTGACTCCTTGGGCACGCGCTGGCGGGACGGTGTGAGAAGCAGAAAAGGCATTGACTCTGTGTAAGCGCTGCTCTGTTAAAACATCCCTGTGTTATCAACACTGCTTCCAGCACAAACCCACACGTAGCCCCATACTAGCTGCTATGAACAAAATCAACTCTATCCCAGCCAAAACCAGTAGAAAAAGCCACTCTTTAAAGGTACACTGTCCAGCTAAAAATATGGATGAAGAAAGGAGAGGTTTGTTAACATTTCCTTACTACATTACTAGTCGTAACTCATTGCATTATTGATGCAGCAGTTATTTTTTTTCTTGAAGATTTTACTGTTTGGGTGTTTTTATTTTTCACCCCCCTTGGACAAGAAATGTCAGTTTTAGTTCCAAGACTTAAAGGCTAGTTGAACATGTTTATGTTCAAACATCGGAGTATTGTTTCTCACTCTTTAACCTGTGAAACCTCACATCTGTAGATGTGTCTGAAATTCAGTAGATTTGAGTCTTCCCTACTTGAACAGCATGCCCTGTTTTACACCTAGGAATCCATCACCTACATTTTCTCCTGTTCTTCACCAGGTTCCCATCTCAATACCCCCACATCCTCCAAAGCCTCTCAGTAACCTCAGCTTCTTTTCTTCTTGTCCCTTTGCCTGCTCTGTGCCGTGCAGGCCCAGGCAGCCAGCACACATGTGCTCACCGGCCACGTCGTAGTATTGCCACAGTCACACTAAGACTCACATCATAGTATTGCCTCTACTGTCTTTTTGTTCTCTGTGTAACTATTACTTTAAAATACTGTTCTGCTGTCAAACTTGGTTGTAACAAGTTATTGGGCACAGGGTGGACAAATAATTTCATGATATTAATCTCTTTTCATTAGAAAACTAGGCAAAAATAAAATGCAAATATTTTTCTTCAGTCTACAGTATTTGAAACCAGATTTAAACTGCATTTTGAATCTCCTTCAACTTCCCGGCAAACAGAAAACATCTAGTGATTTTTATGAAATCTTAAATTACACTAACATGACCCTCTTAAGCAAGGCAGCTAGAGATCTAAGACTTTTTAATCTTTGATATTATGCCCTCAATACAATGTTTTCCATGATCCAATTGGAATTCGCAGACTTGGAACAAATTTGCCAATGATAGAAATGCTGTCTTTCAATAGATATTTATGGTAATATATTATTTGCTGTTCTTTGGTAGATCAATGACTTAATAGTCAATAGTCTTAACACCGTCAAACTGCCCTCTGCTGTATAACAAAGAACAAGAAGTCTACAGGGCCACTACCACCCTTCCTTGCCACTCACAGCTACACACTACTGAGGTGAAACACAATTTTCGATGTCTAAGATTGGTTCTAAGATCATCTATCACAGGTTCTCCCTCCTTTAGCAACAAAAACATCTGGAAGCTTTTCCCTCTTCCTTGTCTCTACATACACCTCCTTACTTTGTACCTTCCACATCTTCAGCCTTTCCCCTGAGCCACCTACATTCTATCTCCCACCGATTGATTCAGGGATTAGCTCAGCAAACCCATTAGCAAAAGTAGTACCTGTTTTACTAGCAACTGTCTGAGGCACAAAAGTATAGCCCAAGACTGCTGTGCCATTTAGAGGAAAATGAATGCACTCCATGAACACTGCAAATTAAAATTGGAGAGGGGAAGAAAAAGAGAGAAAATCAAATCTAAACCTCCTCAGTCAGATTATTCAAGCTTTAAGGAGGAGGTAACTCTTGTTAACTGGCTTTGAAAACCTGCCCGATGCATCATGCACAGTTCAAGACAATATCTTCTGCTTTTATACTTCGAGTGACATTTTCTACATGGTTGCTGACTACAATTTTAATGAGGCAGGAAGAAAAATCCTTTAAGATATTTTTGAAGTTATATTTGGTAGATGCCCTTCTATTTGAGCAAACAGAGCTTCTAAAATACTAACAAGTATAGTTAAAAATAACGTGAGGTGTAACTCGCTCCTGGAGGAGTCTTTTTTGGGGTGTATTTAGGAATAATTGGTCTTAGGGATAATTTGCAAGGCACAGAGCAGGAAGTAGTACATAAAAACCTATAATGTAGACCTAAATTCAGAATAATAAAATGTACTTCAAGGAGATGTCCCAAAACAATTTAAGAAGCAGGAGAATGTTTTCTTACTTTATTTTGCTTATTTGTAAATAAAAAAATAAATAAGAGTTTATGGTTCCCCCCTCCCATTCCATTATTCACTCCTTCCTATATCTTGCTGTCCCTCCTGAGGAGAATGTACATCCAGTAACAACTGAAGCAACCACAAATCCCATAACGTTCAAGCAAATTTTAAATAAAGAAAAATGAATATGTCCATTCCTAATTACCTCCTGACTCATATAACTTCATTTACTATTGACTGGATAGATGGTGAAAGATTGGGCAGCATCCAGAGCATCTCATTTACAGCCCAGATCAGAGTCACAACGCTTGCCAGTATTCATCTAGAATTTGATATTCAATCAGCGTTGTAGACTAAAGTTTTCTTATAAAACCAAGCCCCATGTTAGCTCTTATTTAACAGCTGCTTTGTATTCAATGTGTCTACATTGATTATTGTGCAAAGAATCAAATGTCCTTTCTTACTATTTCTCCCTATCTTTCTTCTTCTAAAAGCATGATGCACAGAACCGGATACACACTGGTATCAACAAATTCACCTGGAATTTAAGATGAACATGGAATACTTGTGCACAAACAACATCCAAAGAAAAATAAGTGGCTTTATAAGAAGCAAAACAAGTGCAGGTTGATTGAATTTACTAAGAAGAATGTGCAACCAATTTGTAAAAGCTCCAACAAATATTTTCCCATTGGTCAGACATCAGTATACGTTTTCTCAAGCCCAGTAAGGACTAACTCATACTCTCACATTTTCCTAAACAGGACATGCTATCAGGATATCGCTCTGTACCAAATGTTTTCATTCCATGACATTTGTTGGGTTTCCAAGATCAGATTGTCTGAGTTCCACTACAGAGGGGCAATAGTTCTTAAGGAAAGTAGAAATAAAACATCTCTACCCACAAACATTCATAAATAGCACAATTTCTTCATTTCTCAGGAAAAACTGCCACAAGGCTGATGATTTGCTTATATTTATCATTCGTAAAAGTCTGTCGCTTATGTAAACTACAGTTTGTTTTTAGGCCTCTAAGTACCAACCTGAGTGAAAAGTAATGCTACATTCCTCTTGTTGAACAGCACATGCTGACAGAGTTGAACTTTTCTATTATACAGCTTTATTCATGTATAAGATACGCTACCCATTCCAAGAGCTTGAATTTGAAAAAAAAACAAAGGAAACAAGCCACTTTGCTCTGACGTGTTCCCACATATCAACAGAGCAAAGGCCAGTGGTCATGAAGTAAATACTGAAACATTTTTAAATCACCTTACACACTTATCTCAGGCTATTCTCATCCTATCTAGCAGGAATAATGGCATATGAATTGAAGCTTCCAGTTTAAAACGTATAAAGAGCTGAAGTATCCAAAATATTTGAATACCAATAATTAGTAAACCAAATGATACTCTCAGAGAAAAGATGACCTATTGTTTACAGTATGAAAACTCAAAATGTTCTGCACATTTTCTATGGTGGAACAATTCTATCTTTCAAAGAACACTTGGTTCGATGAAAGATTTCTTTTCTTTTAAGAACAGGCTAAAACAAAAGAAGTATCTTGTGCGTGTTTAAAAATATGAGTAAAACAATGTAGCCAAGATGCCTGACTACTCTTGATCTACCCTGAACATGCTTTGTTTTCTCATTTGAAACACAGATCTGAACCAGACTCAACTGCAGTAACTTGTGAACATGCTTTGGATTTAAATGAGTATCATACTAAGTTTTTACTTTCTTTGTAAGCCAGGAACAAAGATAGATATTCTCAGAATTCCACAAAATCTTTAGTTTGTAAGAAACAGATTTAATAGCTGCTTTACATGGCACTCGATTATCCAAAATAATTTTTCACTCCCCCCACCCCATGAAGTAAAATGTGAGAAAACAATACCAGAATAATACTGCAAAGAGAGAATAAAGCTTTGACTGCACCCCAGGCTATGATATCTGAGGCTGGGTTCACTCAGCTAAATTCAAAGTACTTTGTCTCCTATTCCACACCATAGCCAAATTAACAAGATTCATTCTGTCTAGTAGCTTTTCCCCCGTAAATCTATCTTGGCTTTTTCCAAGATATCCCAGGATTTCTTCCCATTAGAGTAAAAAGCAGCAAGGGTAAAGTCACTAACAACATCAAGCTAAAAAATTTGAATAGATTTTCTCAAAAATATTTTTTAAAGTTATTTTCAAATCCAAACTTAGTTATTAAATAGCAGTAACTGTTCACAGAAATTCCTTTGCAGTGAACTACTCAAATAATGCCAAAGTGAATTTGAACTCTAATTTTTGGTTTCCTGATTTTCTTGCCTTTTTTTTTGGTCATATAAGTGTGTTCTAGGTTTGACAGCTTAGCTCTGAAGATCCTTTAGCTTGCAGAATATTGAATAATCCCTTGAATAAAAGGACCTTTTACAAAGTGTTAGAAGTTAATTTGACTTGGTTAAGCATTATATGACAATTGTACTGACCCCCATGTGAACCTTCTCAAATTAATTTACATTCCCATAGTGAGATTTAATATTTCTAACACCAGAAAATATTATACTACATTCGTACTAACTATAATTTTCTAATCTAGCTGAGAATTCATGCTGCTACTAAGCAACGAAGGTCATTTCAATAAATGATACTCATCCAAACTATTGACATTTCATCCAGGATTAACTGGGTCTAGAAAAGTAGACCTAGGGGCTCTTCACTATCAAGTGACATTTCTGATGATTATTCAGAATCTTATGTATTAGTAGTGGTACATTTTGTTCACAGACGTACAAATGAAAATCCTGAACATCTAGAGAGTTAGCTATTGCTTTGTGTTAATAAATTAGTACCACTGCTCCTATTGTTCTTTTGTGTTTATACTATGAAAAAACTGTCCGTGTCAATCTTAATCAGACTTGAATTAATATATTGACCAACTGAGGTTTCATGTATTATGAAGAGAAATTATTCAATATTTGAGCAACTCAGATATTATATTCGTACACAGGTATACCATTACATTCAGCCTGTTCCATTTACATAGCCAGTTAAAGAAGCATCTATGAACACATTTTTTTATTCAAGGGTATGAAAGTGTCAAAATTAATACTGTGATACACACCACTGCCCTCCTCTGTGGTGCTGACATTCCTAAGTGTATTGGGGTACCATGAAGAAAGCACTCAATTCTGTAGGGCCAGATCCGTAATCCACCTATGCTGAAATAATCAGAGAGGAACGCAGTTAGGAATAATGCCATAGGGCATACATTTAAGCACACAATGTGCATGAGGAGTTTTACCTCCCTAGGATCCTGACATAGCCAACTTTGAAACATAAGCCTCCACAGAGCATGACTTACTGGATCTGCCTGTTTAACTATACTGGAGGGGGAAAATAGTCTTCTGATTTAGATACAAACCCAAAATGATGTAGCTGAATGCAAGCATAGCATCATAGAATCATCTAGGTTGGAAAGGACCTTTAAGATCATTGAGTCCAACCATCCACGTAACACTGCCAGAACCACCACTAAACCATGTCCCTCAGCACCATGTCTACCCACCTTTTAAATACCTCCAGGGACAGCAATTCCACCACTTCCCTGGGTAGCTTGTTCCAAGCATATGGAATTGGAGCATCCTTCTAGCATCTGTTAAGGTAGCATTGATCTGCTTATGAGGCTAAAGCACCTTTGAAGGACTACAAAGTGTTCTTTGTTAGGGTACAAAGCACAATGGAGTCAAATACTAACTGCAGCATGAGTTGATACAGCAAATAATCTCCGATATCTAGAAAGAACGTCTCACCATTTAGACACCTGAAATCTCTAGATTCAGATGAAAACAAAAGCACTTCCCACGATACTTGACATACACGGTAAATTCAAGTGCCGTAGGTCAAATTTTAACAGATCAGTAAGTCCAAAAAAACAGCAGACCTGTCAGCACCACTATCAGTGTCTACATCACGATGGTGAATAATAGGCTATGACTTACTCCACAGTCTATTGCTCACTCTGTACAATGAGATGTGTGTTATCTCTCAGCTTCAAGACATCAAAACTGGCATTAGTCAAGACCCAAGACAAAGAATAATGACACACTACACAAGTGTCATCTAGAAACTGCCCGTCATGTATCTAGAAGGTATCTGCCAGTTAATTTTCATTCAATGAATCTGACTAGTACCCATTAACCTAGCTGAAAGTGAAACTAGGTAATGCTGTTTACTCTCCTTCTCACTACAGTGGATAGGAAGGAGCTACCAGAGGGTAGGAGGATTCCTAGTGTCTGTTCAAGACATCCAACACTAGGTTATGGCTGCAAGCATTCGAAGATCAGACTCTGACAGTCAGCAGAGCCACATCAGATGTCAGCAAGTGACATATGGGACATTCAAAGGCAGTTTGAGAAGGTTTGCCTGATTCAGGACAGAAGATGTGAAGAGTTGTTCTCATCTAGGGAAAATCCATTTGAATTCTCAGTAAATACTTCTACTTTCAAGGCAACCCATATTCCAGGACACCAAGCTGCAAAATGGCGATAACAAATGTCTTTCTCCTAGATGAGTGCATAGATCAAGCTTTCTCCACACAAGGACGGAAATGGAAAAGCAGCAGAAAGCCTCCAAAGCACAACAAGCAATACCAGCTCTTCCAACCTGAAAGGATTTCTACAGACAGCTTGATCATCCTTCATATTCACTCAAAATAAGTGTATAAATGCCAACATACGCATACATTTTATGTTCACTGAAATTAACAGAAACATTGTTTTGACTTTGCTCACTGAAGAAATGATACAGAGCTAATAGAAGTCATTTTTTTTTGGTAGCACTTGATGAATCCATGGTCTTTGTTTTGGTTTCACAAATACATAACATAAGCCAATTATCAGATTTCCTTCTAAAGGGATAGTTCTCCATGTAATAAATTTAACTATGAACATATACGTCATAATGAAATTAGATGAACAGAAAAGCAGTCATTCAGACTTGCTGCCATCCAACTACCAAACAAAAATTGATGGTTTGAGACAGGTCTTCCTTGTGTTTTGAATAGTCTGCACTCAAGAAGTGACAGAACTCAAGAAAGTAACTACTAAGTCCTTTTTAAGGACTCCCACAAGTATAGTCCTTGAAAACTGCTCCTGTTCTCAAAAATTTCAATTTTGACAACAATTTTGATTAAATAAGCACCACTTTTCTCACCAACACCCAAAACCCAGACATTAAAGCAAACACCCCCAAAGAGAAGCCAAAAATCTACGGGTAGCCATAATTATGCCATAAAGCTTTCAAAATTCCCTGCGCCTACCATACCCTCCCCAAGACTGATGATAAAACCTCTACTGCCATCAGTAGGAGTTGGTTTTGGGCTCTGGAACTTGAGAACTATCCAAAGCAGAATCAAACTGGATTTGCTTAAGGCATCAGCCCAACAGATTTGCCTTCTGTCCCCAATTCACCATCAGCTGCACATGTGATCTTGAACAAGTCGCTTTCCTTCTCTGTGCTTCATCTCCTCATCTTTCACACAGGGATAACAGCACTTTCTTACCTTCTAGGATACGCACACTGTGTTAAAGATCATATATACTAGACTGATGAGACAGAAATACTTACATAATATTATTATAGATACACAGATTAGATCTATAAGAATCTAGATAAAATTTCAACAACAAAAAGAGAGGAACAGATAAATTTTGGCATTTCCACTATTCCTCTTGCCTTTAATCCCATGTACTAAGAGTCAGAACCAACAAAGTAGCTGCAAACAAAGCAAGCAGCTCATATTCTGGCATATTTCCTCATATCTGGAATTGGAAACAGCACAGCAAGAACTATTCATTCATGGATGAAAAGTACATAAATATAACAGATGAGCCCTTTTAGTAACTCACTGACAGCAACCGCCTACTGACTGGACGTGTTTGGAGTATTCAGACTAGATGCAGGGGAAATAAAGGGCCCAAGGACTCTGGGAATGTGCACAAACATCTGGAGTACATACAACCTATACCTGTAAACTTAACCAAACAAATCAGCTTGCTCTGCTCCTTATTTAAAACACTTTCCTTTTACAATGCATGGGAAAACTATAGCAATATCTGTTATACCATTTACGATTAAGAAAATCAGGAGGTAGACAGCTTAGATCTATAAAAGTGATTTGATATATTTGGCAATCCAACTTGGCCTCCTTGCAATGAGCTGTTAAATGAAATTTTGCACAGCCATGCCATCAGGCTTTATTCACTTGCCACATTTTATTCTGAAGGGTAAAACTGATGGCTAGTACTAATCACCTCAATTATTGCCAGAACTGTGTCAAGTTTTGGGACGAGATCGATTCCTTCTTAAACGGGGAGGTGGGGCGTGAGTGTGATTTATAAATAAATAAATAAGAAATCGACCAAACTGAAGAGAGAGATGGCTTAAAATACTGACAACTTCCCCTTTCTTAGGGGCACAGTACATCAGCATTTTGAAAAATTCCAGGTGAGAACTGTCAAGGTTTTCTTTTAAAATAAATAATAAAATAAGTAAATAAAAAAAATGTTTAAAAACATGGGTGGTTTTTTTTCACCCTTGCAATAATTTTTTGAACAAATTTTAGTACTTTAGAGGAAATTTCTTCAAATGATAGAGGGAAATGCCCCAAATCATTCTCCCTGGGAGCAACAGCAAGGGCACAAAGAGCAGTGCTGGAATAAAGGACATTAAATGACTTAAACCTATCACAGGTTTTTCCCATCAGTTTCTGTACTCAGACAAGTGGCTGAATATCTCTCACTTTGGTTTCCCTATTAGTTTCACAGTTAATAGATAGAATGTAACTCGTCCTCCAGTACTTACTTAAGTAGGCATCAGATTAACAGTAATTCCAGCATTTTCAGATGTAGTTACATATTTCTGCCACACAAAACTGATTGAAGTGAGCGCAATGGTGGGATTCCTCAGTACCATGCATACGACCACATCACTACCTGCTCTATGCCCTCAAGCAAAAAGCATAAAACCAATAAAAAATGTAATAAAAAGATACAAATTATTATTTTTTAAAAGGGGAAGGGAGAAGAGATTTCTTGTGAATGATGTAGGGTTTTCTTTTTACAGAACCCAGAAAGAATATCAGTGCCAGAATATGCCCTGGTTCACCCAAACTCCTAGAGTTGTTTGAACAATTTATTTCATCATTTCTTGTACCCAACACTTGATTGCATTTCTGTTTACACACTCTGCAGGGGCCACCACCTATGGGAAGAAAGATGAGAACATACTCACATTATGGTATCTGTAAGACTCATTGAGTCTTTAATGATTTTTAAGCAGAGCCTTGCTGTGAAAGCGATGCACAAAGTCAACAAAGGGTCCAGGAACAATACTCTTGTAATAAAATTAAAATTACTAAAATAAACTTGCAGGTGTCTGACAAAGAATTGAAAAATACAACATATTTATATATAGTGTATCAACTGACACCAGATGCAGCACATGTGAACAAGGCTGGGCTCAATGAAAGCAGGCTGTGCAAATTGATATGGACTCTAAGTGCGTGTCATGCGGATGGTTCTTGTTTCATGAACATATTTTCTTTTCCCAACTTGCTGGTTTAATGACAACAATACTCTAAACCCCAGCCTGAAAGAAGAAATATTGTCCTGTTTGAGAGTCCTTAAAAACTCCTGGTTTTAGCCACAGTAGCGACTAAAACATAATACTTTTTTTTTTTTTTTAAAGAAATTTAAAGACAGCAGAGACATTCATTAAATTATCTATATACACATACAACCTAGACCCATGATAATTACTTAATTCTAAGTGCATTTTCAATGCATATTGGTATATGGATATTTTTACTTCATAATAAAACTTAACCTTTGTTTTGAGACTTACTACTTTTCGAATTTTGGGCTGACTTACATAACTCAAAACAGTGTACACATGGACCTGTTTCTCAACAGTTCAAGTGTTTATAATCCAATTGGTTGGTTTTGCTTTTGATAAATCTACTGAAAAGAAAGAATGTCACAAAAAAATCCACCAAGCTATACTTGGTCATATTGTGATGATTTCTATTACAGTGGCAACTGCAGAATCAATCTATGTGTCAATCAGCACCAGAAAAGAGGAGGATAAAAGTAAAAATTTTAGGATGAGTGAAACTGTTGTGCATCATCGAGAAACAGACTCTGGAAGTTCAATTAGGGATTACTTGCTGTTGTTCAGGTAAATGCTCTCCAAAATGCATCCATTTTACAGGGCTCTTGAAAGGCATTTCCAGATGAGTGGATGGCACTCCTCTCTACATTCTCATTCATTTGCAGTTTTGCTGGACTCTGTGCAGGCATGAAGTTTCCCTTAATTTCTTTCCTGCTCCTTTGGCAGACAACCCTCAATTCAGTCTCTTCTGCACCATATAGCTGGCAGAGTGTCCTTCCTTACATGCCAGATAATTACGTTTCCTTCAGTAATTTCACTTCTTTTCCACTGGTCATGAGCAGTTTGGGATTCTTTTCCCTTAATGATAGAGCCTAGACCCTCTTAATCTATTGCATATTATTTCTTTTCTAGTACTACTTTTTCACTCTGTCACAGCAAAATTCAACGATGCCTGTCAAATCAACAGTGTAAAACTTATTTCTATGAAGTCAGCAACAAAACTGCAATGGCCTCATGCAGTGTTCAGTGTCAGGAACACAACATCAAACAGATAGCTCTGTAATTAAAAGTGGATGCTGTCAGAGAGAGAACTATACTTCCGAACACTGGAAGAAAAGAATCTCACCCTCCTTTTACATGTTTACCCAGAAATTACTCCTGTTCCTGGAAATCTAGACTTGGCTCTAATAGACTATGATCTTTAGGGGTTATGAAAACTTTTTAGTAAGGCAACGTGGGCAAAAATACAACAATAATTGGCATTTCTATCCCTTTTCTCCACAAATTTGAAAACAAACATTTTTATGAATTTTCTCAGAATGTCGCTTGTTGATCCACCAGATCAACAAGCGTACAGGAAGCTGTAGTTCTTATTGCCAGCTAAAATGTAGCAGAATGGCAAAAATCAGGCAATTTCAGCAACACAATTAAGAGCATTCATAATCAGCAACCAAGAATTCACAGAGTTTGACAATTTAATGAAAACATTAACAATTCAGCATGGGTTGTTTTTAACTGAAATTTTCCATGATGCTGACTATAAACCACAGATCCGCATACAGATCTAGATGATTGGATTAAAAAGCCAAGGAAAGGAATAGTGTTTTGACTAGTAAAATCATCAGAGGAACAAACAGAAAGCAGCCACAAAGCTTTCACTTTCCCAAACACAGCAAAAGAAAAAGCAGGAAAAATAGGTGTATGCATATACACTTATATAGAAAGATATACCTACACTTACATTTAGGCCATGATACTACAGTATTAATGATGGGCTAGGACTTACTTACTCTCCCAATCTCTCTCTTTGTAATGGGGTTAATTATTCTTTTACAGCACCTATTTGTTTTCTTTTATTATAAAATATAAATTTTCAAATATAAAAATCTACACTTGAGGCACCTAAATTGGGATAGATTAACCCTAACTTCTAGAATGTGTGGGGCAGTAGGGTTTATAGTTGTTATCGGTGGTGTTCTGTTTGTTTGAGGGTGGGGAGAAGTGTCTTTTTATTTTGGGTATCCCCTTTTTTCTCCTTTGTAGCTACTACCAAACCGTGGGTTTTAAAATTCATTGCACTCATTTTTGTATTCTACCTTTTACCCCCATCCATCTTTGTCTGTTTTCATTTTTCTGTCATTAAAGAGGGGGAGCTCTTTAACCCCACCTCACCTGACAACAAACAGGCATTCATATGTGACCAGATCTTTTCTTTCACAAAACAGAAAGCAAAATGTGTGACACTAATGTGATATTCAGAGAGCAGCGCTTTTGATTTTGTTTGTCTCTTAATATTGATCCCTTTATCCTTGCTCTGATTTGGTTAATCTCTTCAGGTCTATTGCTAAGCACAGCGTAACCCACCTCCTTCCTGCCCTGACCCTGCGTAGAATAACGAGTACGTCCTTGAGGGAACAGAGATTGAGGGTGGCTTTGGTCATATTTTACTTTTGAAAAAAGAAAGAAAGAAAGGAAAAAAAAATAATCTTTTGGGTGTCTTACTTGTAGTTGTCATATTGTGATGATTTCTATTACAGTGGCAACTGCAGAATCAATCTATGTGTCCATCAGCACCAGAAAAGAGGACGATAAAAGTAAATTGATTTCATGATTTCATGAGATGATTCATGAGTGAGGTACTGCCTCATTTCCCAAATCTGAGCTTTCTGCTAACTCCCAAGCCAACGAGATGCATTTAGTGTACCCCCCTTGCCAGCTGCAGACCGCCTACCTTGCTATCCACACCATTTTGATACCTTGTGCCCAAAGTCACTTGGTGAATTATGAAAGAAGATTAAACTAAATATATTTTAGCTAAAGTGCTAAGGACACATTACTGTTTTAAACATCCAAGGACTCACTAAGACACCTGTTTTTTTTTAAACAAAGTACTGACTGTATAAGGTAACTAATTCGTGTTTAAAAAGACTGGTATAGGCACTTGCCACATATTTAGTCCAATCTACAATAAAAAGTCAATCACAGATTTGTGTTGAATCACAGATTGAACCACCGATTGAATTAAAAAAATCCAACACTTACCTTTACTCTCTTGTCCTGGTTTGTAATCTTTATCATATAGCATTTATCCATACTCTCCATAAATCAGAGCAAATCAGCCAAAGCCGGGAAAGCAGTTCAACAAAGCATGTTTAAAAAAATCAAGTAGAAGAAGTTGCCATGCAGGTTTAATGCACTGATGTATTCTATCCCTCTTCAGAAAACGTGATGGCACCTGTTGCTCAGAAGATTAAGCTACAGCAGTCTAAGGCTACTTGACTTCTGTATGAGAGCATCCACAAACAGATTATAATATTTTCTGCTTTTGAGAACATTGACTTCACTCCACTTAGGGGACTGACTTCACTTTTCTCGAGTACCGCATGTGGGTAAGTTGCAGCGAAGGCTGAGACAGTAACCTGAGCAAGTGAACCATTACCCAGCTTTTGGATTCATTACTTCATCAACAAATTCACATTGCAGTGGTTAAAAAGGTACTCCCGCAACAAAAGGTTAAGAAACAAACTCATCACAAATGTCTCTCCAGGTGTCAGATTCACTGAATTTAGAAAGGGTCCATTAGGTTTCAAAAACGGAGAGTGAGTGCAGCAACTGCTACTTTAGTACAGTAACAGAATGAGGGCATGAGTGAGGAGGCAACTTAGAGAAGGAAAGTTTTATATGGCCCAGACTGGCCAAGGACTACACTAGGAAATTAAATTCCAAGCAAGTCTGAATTTTGGAAAATTGAATCCAAATTTGGACATAATGGCATGAGCCTTTGAAAGCTGGTGGAGAGGTTCAATTTTATTTGATTTAGTTATATTTAAATTACTTGCATAAAGATTATTGCTTGGCTGTTTAAGTCCCTGCCTCTCACAACATTTGTCAGAACCAACTGAAAAAAATAAAATAGCAACTTAACCAACTCTAAAAAGGCCCATTTGAGGAAGACACTTCTGTGATGCCTAAGACTACCTATAAGAAAGTGTTTTAATTGAACAACACAATACAAAATTATCTTGAAAAAAAGGAAGCTTTGATAGAAAAAAGAGTGCCCATACACTCATGTAAATGCTAGCAATCTTACCTACATATCCTTAGAACAATTATTTCAATAAAGGCATCATTACTGACCCAGAGACTCATTGTATGATCTCTATAAAACACACTTGCCCTCCTATGAATGCCTGTTTCCAAAGAGATAAAGCTATTCTGCAAAGGAAAGAAGAATAAATAAGACATTTGGCCAAAATACAAAATGGTATTCCCTTCCCTATTAAAAGAAATAATAATATCAATAGCAAGGCGAGTGCTTTGTAGCTGGTCAGAAGCACCCTTAAAATGCAAGCAGCTGCTTCAAGTAGGAGAGTCATTTAGACTGGAGAAGAACTAAACAATGAACTTGAGAAAAGCACATGCATTTTGGTTTGCAGGATGGCTACCCGTATTGGTTAAGAGTCTGAAAATGTAACTCTCGATTGAAAGAAAGGAAGAATTACAATAGCTGAAGCTAAAAGGGAAAAAAAAAAAAAAAAAAAAAAAAGATTGAAAAAATGAAGCCTTCCAAATTCTACAATTCTGCACGTTGAAAACCTCAGAAAGGCTTCCAACACCAATGGTTGTGTTTGCACTGTGAGTTGGCCAGGCACAAACTCAAACCACCGTGCCTGCCTGCATGAGCAGGAATTTGCACCTCAGCAGGAGGCCCAGGTTTGGTGCTTGGAAACATGCACTTTAAAACCCTTTTCCAGTTATGTCTGTAGTTTATTAGAAATCTTCATTCTTATTCCTATGGAAGACCTATCATATTTATAAGGTTGTAATTTAAGCAGTTTTGCCTCTCAAAGGAAGTTTTATGTCCAACATTAATTCCACTGAATCCATTTCACTAAGAGAGTGAGTGATACAGCTGCCAACTTCCATCAGCAAAAGAATTACTTTTTTCATACTCCTCCTTTAATATAATTTGTGGTAGTCAGTTACAGAGTTATGGGTCTTCAAACACTTCATAAGTATTTTCAGCAGATATCTTAAGGATATTCTTCTTCGTAGCGTATCTTATATGAAGTATTTATTCATAAGACGTGAAATTACTTCATTTCCCAGCAACATAGGACATCAGCAATCACACCAAACTAACTCTTCTATAAGCTTGTTTAGGAGACAGATATAGGGATACAAATTTCTCATAATGTGAATCATATCATCTTCAGCAAGTAAAGAAAGAGCATTTTCAAAAAATGTTTATAAATAATATCATGATGCAGATCAATGGCATTTGAATCCCTTGAAATCTGTGTTGCCCTTCAACCTTACACACTGCTATCAACAAACGTTTTTCATATGCACAGGGCTTTTTTTTTAAAAAATAAAAACACCAAAATGAGCTGTGGTAAAATTACATTATAGTTCTAGCTAGCTTGTGTGAACTTCATAAAAGGGATGGCTGAAATAAAAACAAAACTCAAAACAAGAATATGATTCGTTATATAATATTTGATATATTTCAAATAGCTTTCCAATTTCTGTAGTTACCCATTTTTTTCAAAGAGGAAAAAGTTGTTTATATTTTCACTTGTAAATGTGGTGTTTTATTCCCCATTCATTTTATACGAATTATTCATTGCTACGTAAAATAGCAGGATCTATTGCATTTCATTTCCTCACAAGATACTTTAACTTTAGGAAAATGAGACTCTCTCATTCAAGTAAACATTGAAGTGCCAGTCTCTTTACAGTACCTTCTCAATCTACAGAAAACAAAAAAGGCTAATATTTTTATCAGCAATATGAGAGATTTTATATACATATCTAGTCTTACACACTATTAAAAGTAATATTTCAGTATATTATTTAACTTATGTCCCAACAAACGTTCTTCCATCCTAACTGCAAAGCAGTCAAAAGGATAAATTTGGAGCAGAAAAAAGTCAAAAAAAGTAATATAGCATTTCCTCCTTTTTTATGGAAAAACCTAGAACATCATATGTAGAAAATTACCAGAAAATATTAACCAACTGTTGCAATTGATTTAATCATGTTGTAATTTAATAATAAAAGCTACACTAGTAGATACAAAGAACTATAATACTAATCTGAGTATTGTCAGAAAAGATTCATTTTCTTTGCATTTTTTTTTGCTCTCGTTTTATAAAACTATCAGAAATGTTAAATCTGGCAGCACTTCTAGATTCATTTGCTTTGAAAGTCATTACATGTGTTGCTTACATCTGCACCGAAATGCTCTGCTTCTCAAGTCAGCCCTTTCATTCCACAATGGCCAATTTCACATCCTCTGTCTTTCAGCATACTGTATTTGCTTTCACTTCCCATTAGCTTTCAAGTAATAGGGTTTTTTAGTAGCAGTCCAGATATTAAACAGTTATATAGAATGAAAATTTATTTTATGCCTAGATCTTGCTTTCCTTAGAAAAAAATCATTCTAGCAGGGCCATCCCTATTAACGGTATTTGTCGAGTCCAGTACTCTCTGAGCAGGTTCTTTTAGATATTCCATGCATGCAGGGTCTAATGTTTAACATCAAATTTACTTATTTGAAGATGGCTGATGTTACACAGGATTTCTGGTTTAGTGGAGTGATACAAAATATATTGCATAACACAATACAAGTGTAACTTAAAATTAGCCAAAAAAAAAATTTAATATATATATATACATACAGCAATTGTAATACACTGTTCAGTCAAATCCCACTGTGATTCCCATTACTGGTCCCCAGAACGTGCTCACCATCAGGATGCTGGGCATCCTCAGTCACTGGGAAAGAGAACATGGGTTGAAGTCAGCTCAAGCCCATTGAGCTCTCTTCCGTTTTTATAGTCTATGTTGGGCTAAGCTACCTATTCGCTCCCCCATGCTGGTCCAGCTACCTCAGGGAGATATTCACACTGTTTTAATGAACTCGGGGAGAAATGTTGACACCACCAGCTGATCCACTCAACTGTTGATAGCTGTTTATCTAAAACAAAAGACACTCTCCAAACCCCTTTGTGCTGAGATAAAGTCAGCTCATTGCAACAGCTGTGGTCAGTCATATCCTGTGTTATTCCCTGAGCTTCATGGGCACATCACCCTGGCCCATCGCCTCTGAGCCATCTTCCATTTTACTCTTGGCCAGCCAGAGTATATTAGGGTTTTTTCATAATTTCACGATATTTAGCTTCTCTTGTAGAGGAAGTGAAATCCTTAGTCGATCATTCAAAAGCAGCATTCCCTACCGATATAACTCTGTGGTGTCAGGTTGCTGGGGTAGGAACCACAAGGCAAGCCACAGTAATTTTGATTTCTGACTATGTGAATTATTTATATAGTTGTCATTTCTAAGCGCAATAACTTCGTGCATTCATTATACACTGATAACATGTGCCTAATAAATCAGATGAAAGACAGATTGAAACATATAGCAGTGCACATGTTATTTAGCAAAGAAAATTAATGCATATCATTCAATTTTGGTATTCAGAAAACTTTAAACTCCTCTGGCACACAGCACAGTTTAACTCAGGAATCAAGAACTAGCCTTTTGTTAAGAATAGTGGGAAGCAACAAGGGAGTAGGAAACTTAATAGCAAAAAAATCTGTTGCTTTAAGAAGTGCTTTGCCTAAGAGCTATTTCCAAGAGTAAAACCAACCCCTCTCTCACTCTGCACCCTCCACTCCCTTGCGAAGTTGGGGTTAGTACCCCAGAGCTAATGTGTGATTAATGAATTTCAGGGTCTGTATAGCAAATCTGGAGAAAAAATCTAGGGCCTAGTGAAAACAAACCAAGCTCTACAAGCGGAAGTGCACCTAGTATTGTAATATTTTCTTGAAATACTTGTGAAGGTCTGTACTTCCAATGTAAACACAGCCACCACCAGCCTTAATAATAACTAGATGTACTTTGCACTGAAAGCAGATTTATAACAGACAACCTCACCAAGTCATGGGGCATATTCCTGAAAAACTCTGTATTTGGAGGTAACAAGAGAAGAGGAATTCAACCTCACCCTGCACCAATGAAAGAAGCAAAACAAGAATTGTTTCTTTTTTTCAGTTGAACAACAAGGAGTTGGAATTCTTGGACTTCTCATTATAAATAACCTATCCTGTAACAGTAGCCACAAATGACACGTCTTGATCTCAGCTGGCCTCAGCCAGCTCAGGCTGTGTCTCATTTTGACAGGAACTATTACTTCGGGAACATAGTCTGTTCAATTCAGTGGGGCAATTCACATCCGGGATCGTACAATTTGTTTTAGAATGATACCTAAAGCTTTGAAGATCACCTATGACTATTTTCTCCCCTCCCCCCACCCCAACTCCAGTTCACAACACCGCTATCTGAAGTATTACCCAAGAGCACTGGATAAGTGCATCCAAAGCATCATTTTCAATATTTAAAGTATGGCTTTCTAGAAGACATGAAACACCTATTAACTCTTTACCAAGATCCTTTTATTCTACTTTGGTTCTGTAACTGTTTATTAAATCAAGAGGAAATGTCTTTAAACCTGCCTTATAATCTCTTTATGTTGTCAGAATGACATAAAGATAATGATCAGGCAACCATAAGCCAATGATTCAGCACATCTTAAGAAGTCGCTAAGCCTCGTCTGAGACAAGTGGACTGTACCACTCACCTTCCCAGAGCAGTGCCAATGCAAAGCGCAGTAAGTTGGATCAAACCACCACCACAAAGGGTTAAGAACGTCTGTTCAGGTTTGTGTTTTCACTGAACTAGGAACAATCCACTACCAGGTCACAGCTGAAGGGTCCTAAGTTTTGCAGATGTCATCAGACAACTGCTTGCAATCCTTTGCCCACACACGTTTGTCCAGACATTCCAAGACCTGGAAGCCCCTTGACATTAAGCTAGGAAAAATACTTTCTAAAGTCGCTTTGCAAATTAATTGGATATAAAAAAAGATATAAAGTAATTTATTGGAAGGGGATTCAGAGAACGACAGTGCATTCATGAAAGCATCTGAAAAAGAAGTTAGTGCATGCAAGGAGCACCCCTGCTCTGTGTCACCTTTCAGTAAATCTCAAAAGCTTTACATCAGGAAAAAAAAGGGATGGTTTTCTATACCACAGATATATTGAAACCACGCAATACATTTCTACCTTTTCCCCAATTATCCTGGTCCAACATTTCTGTAATTCCATTAACTCTCAAGATAATTTTTGTTTGTTTTACTATTTGCATTTACCAGTTGTTAAAGGGGGCAAAAGAGAGGCAAAGCCAACCTTCTTTTACATGGAAAGAAAGCATCAGCATGTTCCATTACACTTACAATTTAATGATGCCTTTACTGCAAAAGATTACAGAAAGCATATATGGAAACCTATAAACTCTAATTCATATACTTTCATGCCTGAGTGTTTCACATTACAGAAGCATACATTTTTGGCCTCACCTTTATGTCCATTACCACTGAAAATTGTTTATTTCTCCTCACTTACAGACACCCACCCAATAACCAACCCTCCCTCCCTCCTTCCATACGGCTGTGGAATTGTCACCTACTTTTCTTTTTTTTTACTGGAAAACTTCAGAGGAAAAGGTTCTTTTTATGACTTCCCTATTAGACAATTGCGTTGCTTGCAATATTATGCTGTTTAAAAGTTATCTTACAGGTAATTCCTAAAAATGCTTGTTCTGCTGCCTGTTTTTTGCTAATTTTTGTAAACATTCAAAACACACCAAAATCTTTAACCATGCAGATCACAGAGTATTAAGGTGATGACTTTCTACTGAATGTTCCTATTCCAACTGTGAAACATATTTCCCACAAATGCTCTCTAGTGTCAACTTAAAGTTTGCTGTGGCACTAACGGTTCCTGCCAGCAATTTTCTGCTCCTAAATATTCAGGGAGTAAACATCAAACAATTGATCTACACAAATGAACTAATTTTTTCAATTAACAGCAGGAGGAATTCTTATCAGCATCCCTTCACAGGAGGAAATTAAAGTGTTATAAGTACGTGCTGTCCCTTACATAACGATGAATAAATAAAATTCTCATACGCCATTTTGAAGGCATAGATTTTGAGTTCTGGGAAAAGTCAGTGAAGAGGGAAATCCAGATAGACTGGAGGGGAATCCAGGAAAGTGGCTAGCGTAGCCTTTGATGGATGTCCTGATACAAACCAACTCACAAGTTTTGGAGATTACAAGATCTTAGATTGACGTAATTCACATGCCTCCATTATGCAAAGAGGCAAAGCATATAATTCTTATTAAAGAGATAAAAAATTTCTGGGCAAAATATTTTTTTAAAGTATAAAATTAGCTTGACATGCTGAAATATCAGTTGGTGAGTTTATCTAAACTCCAACTTTACATTTACATCATAAGATATTTAATAGTGTTAGTGACTTTTTTTCCCCAAGACTTAAGTACTTTGATCTATTTTGTTAAAGATCCCATGAATATTATCTTTAAAATATAAAATGAATCATTAATACTTCAATAGAAAATGAATTATTTAGTGGTCCATATGGCAATCATTTTTTACCCTCCCAAAATTTAGTAATAATTTGTGGTGATCACCACCCACCCCCCCCAAATGTTTTTGAACCACTAAAAAAATAAGACAGTGAAAGGAAAAAAACTCTTTAAATATTTTTTTGTAGTTGATCCAGACTCTGTGAACAAATATCCACTTATCAAATTACAATTCCTAATTATCAGCTTCATTCTTTGCTGTTATCAAAGTGATCAAGACCTGAATTAGTATTATCAGCCTAATTATCTGTTCAGTCACACTAATGAACATCACCCTGCTGCTAACCAGGACATGCAACTCTGAGATGCTCTCCAGAAATCCAGATTAATTCAGTGCCTTTCAGGAAGCATTAAATAAGTTCACCCAAAAAAGGGAATCAATGTCAGGAAAGAAGTCTTAAAAAAATTAGTTTCCAGTTGTACAACAGCTTGAAAAGGAAATTAGTTTGGTTTAATTTCTTCAGAGATTCTAGTTTTAGAGCATGTAGCTGTAACTCCCAATACTATTTTGCAGCATCCTTCTTCAGAGGGCAAAGTATTTAGTCAGATACAACGGGGCTAAATGGAGTATCACAACTGTCCAGCTACTCCCAGTTACTAAACCCACAGGGCTATAAAGCAAATTTTGCCAAGCTTTTTGAATCTATGATCAGGTGCATGTAGTTTAAACCAGCAGCGATTCCAGCCTGCCCGCCCTTAGTGCAACCTACCAAGGCAAGAAGCGAGTTGTTACATCTCAACTTGAGGTTTTGGAGGGACAACAATTCCATTACCTTCTCAGGAATTACAGTCCATTGCTTTAGCATAAAATAACTTCCTTTCTCTCTTTATAAACATTACACTACAAAAATTCCTCTACATCTAAATTTATCAGAAATTTTCACAAGGAAAAGTAGAGATGTAATTGATCTATCAGGTAATACATACAACTATGTCTTCTCAGAATAGGATCAGTTCAGTTTTGGTGTTTGTTGAAAAGGGTTTATTCTGTGCTGTATAAAGAGAATAAAGTCAGTTCTGATCTCTCACCTCTTAGTTCACATATTTTATAAAGTGCACAGAGGATATGTATAGAAAAATAGTTATACACATTGAGAAACTGTCACACCTATAGGATAGCCCAAGTAAGTTAAATTGAGGGTTTTCAAACCTGAATGTCTACTGCAGCATATTCAAGTACAACTCTTTCACAATTTGTAACTTTGATATGAAGGACTAACAGGATTTCCATTTTAATAAGGTCGCACTGTACTTGCTAACACATTAACTAAGGAAAAATTAGTGTAGATCTAGGCTGTGAGACAAAGTGACTTAATTAGGTAATGTAACAATTAACTTGGAACAAATATTACAAGATTTTCCTTATATGTCATGCACAGTGATGTTTGTAATGGTCTGTCTCATGTTTTGGTTACCCAAGAAAACTGACATTCAAACAACGTATTTACATATTGCCTGAGGACCCTTTTTTCCTCAAGTACATCATTCCTTAACTAGGTATTAGATTTTAGAGAGTTAATTATAAGTGGAGAGATAACATAAATTCTATTTATAGATATGCAATGTGAACATTTGTAAACAACTGAAAGAGCCGAGACGTAAGATTAAGATCAACTCATATTTGTCCATCTTCTCTCGCACATGAAGGATACAGGTAGATGTGGTCTTTCATAGTAACTCAAAACATTGCAAGCCCCACAAATGAGATGATGTAGAAGACCACGTGAGTTTGTCAGAGCAAAACATCGATTTAAACCTATTCTAATGAGACAAAAAAGACTTACAATGCCTAGCTGCCCAAATAATCTTTTAAAGCCATGTCTATTTGCATACCTCTTACATTCCAGATAAAATGGGTTTACACTAACAAAGCTGGCTATGCACCGAGAGAGCGTAGGAGCTGATATATGTTTGCAGTGGGACAATGGAGAACTACAACAATAATTCTTTGCAGTTATAGAGACTTAAAATTTAAGTCTCTATATTGTAATTTAAGACACACCCATGAAGCAGTCTTGTGAGCGTTAACTCTCCTTTACCCTTCCTGAAATTCTTAGAAGGTATTTATAAGGTTATCCCCAATATTTTGGACAAATGCTCTTCAGGTATGGGGGGATTTTTTCCCCAAATGTTTGATATTCTTTGTTTGCATGATTCTGTTTGCCATAAGGTTTTGTTCTTCCTCTGTGACTGGATGATTGAAACAAAGGAGAAACGCACAGGATACAGGAAAACACCATAAATCATGCTCCTGTACGTATCTGTGAAACACTGAGGATTTGCAAAAGAACATTGGGCGGCCACCCGGATTTTCATAAATAGTTAATAGCATGATCTTCAGAAATAGTACCAAACAAAAACTTGAATTGTTTATGAACACTTTTTTTTTCGTCATCAGATGGACTTCATTCATCTGGAACCCTCAGAATACCAAAGAGGAAGATATAGAATATTTTACTAATTAAGCCAGCTCTATGGCATTATTTCAGCTGAAACCAAATATTGTTTCATTATTCACCTCTAATAATGGAATGAAACATTCAAGTTTACATTGAGCATATGAACTTAAATAAATAAGCATTAACTCACATACACTAAGGTCCAAAAATGATTCTATAGAAACCCGTTCATTTTTTGTGTTAGTAAACACAGTATGTACAAGAGTTAAATTGCTAAGTGAAGGCAAAAGTACTATTGAATGCAGAGCAAGAAGAACCTCTTCATATTGGAGAGCATCTCAAAGAAACAGGCGACTAAGCACCATGCTCTATTGATTCAGAGAAAGTCAGTTTGAGCGGGTGCTTAAACATCAATTGTGTGTTTCAAAGTCTTGCCCCATGTCCACTTAATGCCGCACAAGCACCTACATGGCAGATCACCTTGCTAGGATGAGAGGTCACTTACACATAGCTGGTTTGTTGCACATAGATCCTCTGAATATTTTCTTTTGAATTTTTTTAAGTGACTGTGCATCTCCAAGTTTTACTCTAGAGCCTCAGCTTAAAATAAACAAAAAAATTAAAGAAGAAATCCCATCAATTATACTGACTTTCTTTGCATGTTTAAATAATGTCATGGAGGTTTCTTGATTTGAACACAAAACCCTTCAGCCCAGTCATGCTTTGAACTGAGGAAACATGCTTTATTTTTTTTGGGTGAACATTGATTTATCAAAAAATTCAATTAGCATTGTATGTTTATACATAGGAGAAATCAGGAAATGAGTTTGTTATTGCATGTCCTCTTATTAAATATACATTCAGTTTAAAAAGGGGGGAAGGGACAAGGTGATTTCTGAGGAGTTTGAAGGGACTAAGTAAGAGAGAAAATTAACTTCAGCACAGCTGTAAGACTACAAGAAGCTTACCTAAGAGAATAGGATGACTGCAACACTTTCCTCTGGTTGTTTCTAATGGTTATTTTAATTTGTTTTGTCTTTCATGACCTTCCAAAACTATTAAGAGATGTCTTTTTTGTTGTTTTGTTTCCCATCTCACATATACAAGTGAGAGAATTTCTGAGGACTCAGTCCTGTGTACTGAAATGCTGCGCGGCGTCATCAGCAAAAGAAAGGGTAACATCCCTACAACATGAGGCTGAAAAATTTACTAAACTCACAAAATTATAAACAGTACAATGGAAGGCAGCTCAGCAAGATCCCACAGAAATCCAGTAAGTGTTTCTGCAGGATTCTAACGGTTTTTAGCAAAGGACACTGAAAACACACTTTCTGAAATTTGCTTAGAACAAAAGAAGGATCCAATGGTTTTCTTTCAAAAGCGATTGCCCTGTATTCATCACCTGCTAAGCTGAGCCTGGAACAGTTTGAAACCTTCCACCGACAAGACAGAGCAACTTTCAGCTGACCATTTTTTGCTGAGACTGAAGATAAATGACAAACAGGCTCGCAGACTTCAACAGCTTTGTCATCCAGAGCAAAAGTTTCAAGTGAACACATCTGTGCAATAGTTCTAATGCAAATATTACCCGGTCCTCTCCAACTGAAGTGCCTATTGGCAAATCTGTGAGTATTTCTCCACAATCTTTTTATACACAGCCTCAGGACTTGTTAAGTATGTGATGAATAAATCTGTCACTTCCAATTCTAAACTGACTTTCTGTTTTGATTGCTGCAGGATCTTGTATCCATGGCAACTTTTCACCACTCAGAATCGATTAAAGAAGTGATCGGTTTATCTAAATAGCCGTGCTGATGGAAGCGATTGTTTTTCTGAAATAGCAGCCGTGACAGGTACTGTAAGTTTCCTTGACCAGTTAGTTTTCCAACACAGCAAGTAATGAGTTCTCAAAGAACACATTGTGGTCAGCTGAATGCTCAGTTCATTTCTCCTCTCTTAAACGGGTCTCTAATTAAATACTCCTGCAAATCAGTACCTGCATTTCTGATTAATATGTCCTGCTCCTCTTTTTTTTTTTTTTTTTTTTTTTTTTTAAGCAGAGCACCATAGCATACAGATCTTGTCCATGGTCTGAGCTGCATTTGTCTCCACATACAAATATATTTTTTATTTGTTTTGGAGTTTAGGACAGTCACATTTATTTATTAAAAGGCAGAACCATCAAAAATTTTCAGTCAGGCATAGTTGAATGTTTAAATTAATTGCACTGCGTGGAGGTCCAATGCACAAAAAGTGTGTCAAAAGCACTGTTAGAGGTAGAGGAATGTGAAGCAGCGCAAGACTTGCGAAGGACAAACTACTTCACAAAGTGTTTCAAGATCTAAACAACATCTTTATTTTGCACATTTGTCAAACCGTAACAGGTTCCTAACTCAGGTATTATACGTGAAGGCCTCAGGACCAAACATTAAAGAACTTAAGCACACATTGGAATTTGTAGTGATTAATGTGGTAACGCATCTTGTAAAGTCTACAAAGACACACATTCAAAAAATAAGGAAACGCTTGAGGGGACGGAATCAAGTCTTAATGCTTAAGCGCAATAAATGGGCACGAAACAGCTTAGTGGGCTTTACATGACAATAGATTTAGATGTGAAAATGGCACCCAGAGAAACACTGCAACTTCAAAATAAAATATTATAAATTAAAGCACACAGGAGGACTTCAACCATAACTGAAGTTATCTTCCTTTGAAGACAGAAGCTTAATCTGTGATCGATATTAATTATATCAATATTAGCATGAAAGAAGCAGGATGCGAGCCGTTTTAGTAACACAGAGATTTTGTGCAGATTTCCTAGGTAAAGGCTCGGGATTCTAGGTGCAAGATCGTTCATGTTGTGGTGAGTCTTGCCAACTTCACCCAGGCAACAAATTAAACAAGCATAAGCACGAAGTAGCTGCAACTGTAACAGGATGCCTGACACTAAGCCATCTTCATTCAGATGATTTGACAGCCGAACAAAAAGTTAGCAATTCAGTCTGATCACCTCTGCCGTATGCCATTCTTCTGTGATTCCAAGCTTAGCAGTATTTATAATGTATATACAATCAATGCTGAGAGATCACTTAGGCTAGTTAAGCTGCAAGTGAAAATAACTATTTTTGGTCAGAAGAACAGAGAATTTTTTCCTTTTGTTTCACCAACACAGAGAGCTCTTTTGCTCTTGTGTGGGGTGATATTCACATACAGCACCTCTACAGCCACGTTACCAGCGTTGAGCTGTTAAGATTATACTGACAGGGTGCTGAAAATAGGACATCTCCAATGGTGGGAACTGTGCTGTGAGGGTTTCAAATCCTCTCCCTGAAGTGACAGGAGATGGGAAAAGAGAAGGCAGAACAGAAAATTAAAAGAATTAGTGAATATCAGGTGAAGAACAAATGCTGAAATGGTCCGAGTGCCCTTTGCTGTTCCAAGTCTCCCACGGGAGGAAAGGCAGCTCGGAGGAATCAGATTCTTTACTTCTACATTGTGCAATATGAGGTTCCCATGTAAGTGGTTAGCTATTTATAATGTAAAAAGAGATAATAGACTCAGTGTGACAATTAACTACCTTTTCTTCCGTCTCACAGTGCTATACCTTCTTAATACCTTTTTCATTTTATCTCAGTTATAGTGTACTGGTCTTATTATTAAAAGACCATGTTGGTCAGTGGATGCAAGTTATTTCATTTTCTTTGCTCCTAAGTGTCTGTAACCTAAATGTCTCTGTACGGCCAACTGCCAAGTTTTGGCATTTTTCCCTCAAAACACAGAGACCATACATTCAGCCATCAGTACCACAAACTGAAAAGTACAGTCCTGATTGAGCAGAAATAGCTGCTGAGAAAAAAAACAAAACATCAAACTTGAGACCCACAAAGAAGTGGCAATAAAACTGTTAAACATAGTATATATCCTATTCATAGTGCAAAATACATTATTTTCATATATAGAGATACACATACATCTCAATTATGTTTTCCAAATTCGATATATACACTAAGAATGAGGATCACAAGAGTTCTGATCAATCTCTACTTTTTCTTTTTTTTTTTTTTTTTTTTTAAGCAGGCTTCCATTTGACTGTCTGAACTTGAAGCATTATTGTCTCGTCAGCTGACATAAGGACAGGACAATTACAATGCTTCAGTGATTAACAGATTTTAGTTCAGTGTGTGAAAGGTTATCCACATTTGAAAAATCAAAGTAAATAGAAAGGAAAGAAAAAAATATCAATAGTATGATACTAAGTGTATCAACACTAAATTAGACTTTAGGAAAATTAAAGGAAAAATACTGATGCTTATTAATGCCTCCTGTGATGTTTGCTGTTCAATTTTGTTCTGATAATTAAAAAGTAGTATTTGGATTGTTAATTTACACTCTCCAATATTTCTTTTTTTTTTCTACAGCTACCGTTTTGCACTGAATGTAGCCAAGCAAGCATAAACCCATTTTTTTTAATACATTGCTGGAGAGAGAAACAACCTTCTTTGCCAACAGAGGTTTGTCAGTGTGGATGTACGCTCCCTTCCCAATCATTTGGCATTCATCCCCTTTCTGCTTTGAGGTTTTTAGGCACAGATGAACTAGATCCACCTAATTTAAGCATTTGGCACTGGCATGCCTACTCAGAGGACAGCTGCCCTAGGCTCCCTCCACAGTCAACGCATGGAGAGGCCCTCCTGAGGACAGCAGGACCTGGGAAAACACCTAGGGTTTCCTGAACTCAATCTCAGCAATTTAATCATATGGTGAGCTGGGATTAAGCTAAATTTTTGAAGAACGCGTTTGTCCTTTAGTCATTCTACCTGTATTTTGTGCAACATCAGTGATGCTTTGTTCTCCCTCATAAGGGGAAGATGACTGAATTTATTTCCAGCTTGTATTGAACTTTACCTGCGTAAAAGAAAAAAAAAACAAACTCTTGTCCCTCAACCCCATAAAAGCTTGAACACACACCAGCTCCTTTTGAGTTTAAAATAAAAAAGTTCTAATAGCTCCATATGAAACTTTTCATACATTTGCTTTGATCTAACTTTAATACTATATAAAGTTTGGATAACAAACTTTTTCCTCGCAATATGAGATAGGACTGGAAAGAGGGGACCTAATTCTAGTTTTATTTCCTAAGTAATACTATTTATTCTGGTCAACACAACTTAAGGTGCCTGCAGGGTTATTGAATGTCTTCTACACACAGCTGTTCAGAGATCCTGGATGTGCATCAGGGAGCTAAGCTTTAAAGCTGACAGAGTCAAAGCTTCAAGTTTCTCTCCCTCAGACCTGGGGCTCCAAGACCACAATAAAGAGTGTGGAAACCTTGAAATACCAAAAATCCAAAGCGCAAATCTTCAACCAATAAGACAACCTGACCAAGTGCCACACAAGGTGAGTGGGTAACACATCATCAATAACATTCTCTGCAAAATATTTTACTTTTGACAAATTTCTTTTTCATAGAATCAAAAGCCACTGGCCAAATTACTCAGGAAAAGGCCTACCCAGAATGTGGCATAAAAAGTTTCCTTAGTACATACCAACATTCGTCAATGAGTTTATCAAATAAGACTGGAGGAGAGGATAGCAGAGGTAATGAGGTGCCCTTTCCCTGACTCTCCTCTTTGTCCGTGGGTCAGTAAGATAACAGGACTAACGTAGAGTCTGAAATAGTTTTTCTCAACCTACAATATAATGGTTAATCCAGAGAATCCAGTATCGATACAGGAAGTATATTCAGTAATTTGAGATTACCTATACATGCCCTCAGCCCACCAAAAATAAAGGGAAACAGCCAGGATTTCTTTGTGTGTATGTGTTTGGAAAAGGTTAAAAAGCCCACAAACTGATCCAGTTAGCATATGGGTGGCAGAGAGAGAAATAGTGTTTTAAGACCGAGAACAAAAGCAGCTCTACTAAATCCAAATGCTTTCTGTATTCCAAGGACATTAAGAGGAAGAAAAAGAATGAACGGCAGGAAGAAGCAAGAGGAAAAAATGAGCAATAAGAATGATTTGAGTTTATGGGGCAATAGAATCTATTACCTGAAGGTGGAAAAAATGTTACTTGGCTAGCTTGGGTTATTACAAATTTAGGTCCTTTTCATATTAGCTACAGCCTTCACAGCAAAAAAGCCTTCAACTGTTTAATAGTTTAGGAGTAAACTAGCTTAATAATGGGAAAGAACAAAGCCTTTGAGTAACTTGGCTGCCCAGCCTTCTCCCCTTCATTAATGAAACTATGCCTCCACCTGGCAAATGGACACAATAGCAAATTCCTAATGCACCGAAAAAAATCTGCACATCTAACATACCACAAAGTTTTTGGCACATGTACTATTGGCTTCACTAAACGAAGGATTTTCAGTAAATGAAAGACTCCACACATGGAATTTGTTGCGATCTCACATGAACATTGTACCTACTTGATTAGTTCAGATGAACCATGTGGTTCAGTACTTAGAAAAATTACACGTATCTATGGCTGCCTGGTTTTTGAGCTAGAGTTTAAAAGCTAGAGTAATGGTATTGGGAAAAAAAATAGTATTAAGAGAAGTTTGTTGACCTAAGAGAAGGCACAGACCATTTTACGGGCTACTCAAAACCAAATCTGGCCCAGCAGGTTGGGACTGTGTTGGTATAACATGAGCTGCAAATATTCAGTTTTATTGAAAGTAATTGAAGATGACAGTCCACGCAATTATCTCAAGTAAATTTTTGTGCTGCTGTTCTGAGCTGAAAACCATGTTTTATGGAGGGCTTCATATTCCTAATTTTGTTCTCAGAGTTAATTTTATAAGACACTTGGAACGGAACAGTAAAATCCTAGGCAACCTTCTGAGAGAAAAAGGTCCTTCCTGACCCTTGCAATGTTATTTAACAAAACACCTTAGAGCTGGATTTAGGACAGGTGGGAGGAAGGACAAACATGCTTCATAGTACTTTGCTCATTTAGGTGTTTTTTCTCATTCCACCTCCAGGACCTCTACCTCCACTTTATGCACTGTGCAACCGAAGATCCTCCAGCCCCATAAGACAACAGATTCAGGACCATTCGACCCCTGCACGACACTAGCTGCTTCTGCTTAACAAAGGAGTCAATGTACTAAACTTGAATTTGCAAGTTTTTGGGACAACTGATCTAACCCAGCAAGATATGCAAGAACACGTCCAACTAGTTACGAGAATAGTCCTAATTACTCTAACTCTAATTGGGATTATTAGCGGCTATAACCACTACTTAAATGCAAGTCTTTTCCTGTTTATGCTGCTCATAGCCCTGTGACCACAAAGACTTCAATAATTTACACCCATTTGGTGGTAATTGAACCCAGAAATTATACCTTGAAGAAGTTTAACCCTCAACATTCATTCTTTCCTCACTCTTAGTAATACTAGACAGAATCTATAAAATATATTTACTCCCAAGTTAGTAGCAGCACAATATTCATATATTTGGACACTTCTGGATCCCAAATAACCAAAAGAATCACACTGACATGACTTCTTTTAGTTATACACTACATTTTTCTTCACTATTATTTGTAAAGTCCAGGAGTCATTTTTCACAACTTTCCTATTTGCCATCTACTGTGACTGTAACACTGACACAATAAGGATATTTTTCTGTTCATCTGTTATTACACTACAAAATTATTTGGTTATCAATTAACATCTCACAGTTTCAGTTAACAGTGTTCCAGTTTATTTCAATTTCTCAATCTGTTACCTAACATACCTTTATATATTGCTTTCATCTCACAGATCTCCTAAAAGTAATGGCTAAAACGTAGAATAGATATTGTCATCCTTAAAAAGCCTCAACAGTCAGTAATGAAACTATGAAGAAGTGGTTAAGTTATAATATGAATAAAACAGCAATCAGTAAATTCTCTATAGTTTTACTAGGTAGTTGAAGACCTGTAACCCTCTAAAGATTATAAGCCATAAATAAGTATAAAATTATTTAGTATATTTTTAACCATTACCCATTAATAATATATGTGTCTGATTAACCACATAAATATTTTCATAACTCATTGGTCCTAAAAACTAATTAGACCTTAACTGCAAAGTGGTAGCTTCTAACAAACCAATTCTGAAGAAATTTTAAAAAATAGCTCCTTAAAATTAAAAAAGCAATAAAACCCAAAGTTGCCTGTTTTCCTTCTTCTTTTAATTTGCCAGAGTGGATAATTTTCCACAAGAATGAACTATCTCAAAGCATTTTATGCAAGTTTTATTCAAAGTTCCTATTTCCCTGAAAAAAGAACAAATTAAGGTTTACACTACGAGCAACAGCAAGTCTGGACACGATCAAGGTTAGCATTAGGTTAATTGAAAAATTTCTTGTTAAGTAACAACACGTGACAAAGGGAACACTTGTGTTTAGACACCTTACAAGAGATCCCCATACCAGATCCCAATATACAGAACAGGGGTTGGGTTGGACTTAAATGATGCAACAGCACAAGGTCTGCACAACACTACACTCATGGTCAAACACACAATTGTCCATCAAAAAAGCTGCAAACCCTCAATATGTAGAAGTCCTTACTATATTAAGTTGAATTTACCTGAACCTATGCCTACTTTAATTTTCTGGACTGTCCTTACGGCCAGAAGTTAACACCGTCTTTTGCTTCTTGAGGAAGAGTGAACAGTTTCCACAAACTTCTGGCAGTAGCCCTCACTTTTTGAGCAAACAAAAGTGATCGGACCCTCAGCTAGTATAAACAGACAGCAGATCTGTAGAGTCATACCAATGGAGCATGTATCCTACAGCAAGAACAGAAGTTTATTTTTTTCTTTAACCAACCAAGACAGTCTTATAGTATACCGGAATTGCAGTTGTTCATAGAAAAAGAAAAAAATTAAAAAAACAACACACCAAACAAAAACCCCACCAATAAAAACAAAAAAACAAATTATGCTTGTAAACCTCACATGCTTTACTTCTATGGGTAAATCTATTCCTTTATTCACAGTTATCTGTGTCAGAGCATTTGCAAATTAATTATTTTTCAGCAAACTTATTGCCTCCACACTTTTCTTCACATCTTTTATCTTTGAGGTTTTTTTCTTTTATGGCATTTAATACCTCTTTTCTTATCCCCATAGAAAAAAAAAAAATTAACCAAAATAACCTAAAACTCAAATACAAGAAATTTTAAACAGCCACAATGGGGAAAAGAGTCTTATAGAATGCCTCTCCAAACTATCAGAGATATAAACCATCATTCACAAGATAATACATAATTACTTATAAAAAGGAAGGAAAAGATAACTCTGGAAATATGATACTATGTGGTAAGAAGTCTCCATCAAGTTAAGAAGTATCCACTATGGAACAACAGCCAAATAAAAAAAACAGGGATATGGGCAGATGTTTTAAATCACTGCTTTAAATTACATAAAAGACTTCACATTCCACATCAGCTGGCACAGAATCACTCACTGGACAGCCGCTTGTGTTCTGCTTTCTCTTAAAGGTGAGCTACAAAGCTAAAATTAAAATCAAGCTCATTTTAGATGTGTGAGCCGAATTCCCTCCTCCCCCCATAACCAGATAAATGCTTTTCCGCCGGCCTCATGCAGGTACCAGTTGCACATGCGCTCTGGTCTCTGATTCAGTGAATGCATTTCCCAACGTATGGCAAATTCACATACCTCCCCCCTGAGAAGCGCAGCTATTAACTAAGCTGGGCACATTGTCCACAGTAGCTTCGAATGGCTCCCAGTCCACACCTCTTCCCATCGAGGCCCTAATAATCCAGAGGGCCTCTGATATGGGCTTGGATAATAACGTGCCCCTTCACTGTCTGTAGCCCTCAATCTCATTGAAATAACTGCCGTTACATGATAGAACATCCTCACAGTGAAATTATAATTTGCCAGTGTTTTCAGCAAACCATGGATGCCCACACATTCTCCTAAATTTCTATTGATATTGAAAAACATGCATAGTTTTAACTTTTATTTGAAGAGTTTACGGACATACCCTCCAAATTCAATTAATTATGCCTCTGTTTTGCCATTCACATTAAGAACAAAAAAAGAAGGAGAAACCTGAAAAATCCCCCACACATTCAAGACTTCAATTAGAAAAATATTTATCTTCTTAATATCTTCTCAAGGACTTTCCAGATCTCTAGCCGTAAAAGGAAACTTTCAATGAAGTGAAGAAATAGGAAATCACATCGTCTGCAGCCACAGATGCAGCAGGTCCACACTGCACATACTCTGCCATTTCCAGAAATGCATTTCCTCTATCTATCTATGTATACATTGTGCCAACTGACACTTAGAGCACCAGCTTTTAATTCTATTCACAGTCATAAATACGCATCATATCACAGAGTAGAGCATGCAGCTACCTACGCTGCATGTTCTATTTATCAGTACCTTTAGTTACATTACATGTGTAAAATTGCACCAACTTAATCTGTATTGGAACCAGACTCCCTACCCTCCAAAGTACCACTTATATTTTCTCCATTTTCTTCCAAGTGCAAAACATAATGAGTTCCTTGTGGGAACTTAAGCAGACTTAAAATGTTTAAAAATAAAGACTTTGTAACTCATTAACAAGTAGGCTGCTATGAATTTTGTCTTTGAGACTAATTTACACTCAAGGCCACATTCTTCCCTTAGATCCGCATGACTGATCTCAGTTCAGATATTCTACTCTGCTTATAAACAAACCCTTTTAGAGATTCACATATGTACAGAAGATAGTCATTCAGAACCCAGATCTAGCATCTGGTCCCAAAGGAAAGGGCTTTTTCTCAGCGTCACAATTGAGTAGGAAAGAACCGCTCCCACAGAGCTCTGGTAGATTTTCCGTAGGATTCATTTCCTTTGTGAGAGTGAAATCAAGACCTCTGGAGGATTTTCCCCAGACAAAGTAAGAGAGCCATCCCCCAAAAAAGTCATTATCCCAAATTTAGGTCACTCCCTTGCAAAGCGAGAGGTTCAAATTTTGAGTGATAATTTGGACCCTAAGCCTGACGTCACCACTCATCAGCTATTTTAAGGGTATTTCTTTTACCTTTCTCCATTTTGACCACCATTTTCCACTTTGTATAGGAAGCACCTGTCCTGATAAAAGATTCATCAGAAGTGCCGAATGGCGTACCTGCAATTCCACTTGGGAATCACTTTCTCTGCTCAGGTTGGTATAACTGTAGCAGAGAGGTGACCACAAGAAATTCACACTCTCCAGTACTGCTATTAAACAGTAAAACAGATACCACATATCACTTCTGTGTTTTCAGTGGAATACAAAGAGGAGAAGGGAACCAGACTTAACTCCTCCTATAAATAAACATGTCCCCATACACAGAAACAGACAGATATTGACCGATCTATCCAGTAGTGAAGCTACTGCCAAAATTTGCTCATGGAATAGACAGCAGATGTTTGTGTTCTTGGCCAAAATTAATGATTTCTACCCTATAAACCATTCACAACTTTGTGTTCACGTACACATCAAACTCTTGTTACTCTTTCCAGGCAGGTATCCTAAAGGACCCCCTGAATGTACCACTGTCTGCTCTCCTTGTAAAAGCAAACTCTCAGAACTATATTGATTAATGGATGGTACCTTTGTGTTTCCCAAATTTTAAGGCATCCAGCATCTGCTGAGTTGTGCAGAAAGGGAATTTATAAAGTTACTCACTTTGTTCTGGGTGTTTTGGTAGTTACTACCGGTCTTGAACAGAAGCAGAAGGAGGCCTTCAGCTTACCATTTGTGTTGGCATATATTAATTAAAACGGGATAGAGGTAGAACTGAAAATTTATCCTGCTGTTCAGATCCATGGAATACATGGCTGCTCTTCCACTTTCAAGGACAGCCAAAACCTCTGTGCCTCTTTTATTATGCTTCTATTCCAGTAGCTTCTGGTATCTCCCATTTATTCAGTTTGAAGATAGAGGTCTACTTAATTATGCTTGTGAGAAATATCTTACAGATGCCAAGAAAAGGCAGAGGTGTTCAAAATGAATGAAGAAACAGAAGGTGGACACCTATATAATAAAGAAACAGGGATGTAAGCATAGAAGGTGAGGAAAAAAGGAAGATGAAACCTCTTCTGACTGCAAATATACTTCACAGAAATGTAGCTTCTTTTCATCAGAAAAACACACCATCAACACGGAACATTTGGATACTTTGAGTAAAACATTGGGATTTATTTTGCACTTGACATAGAAATATTTTGATTTTGACTGAAATATTGTTTTGCTTAACAAAATTTTCTTGGAATGTCTTTGAGAAGAACTTAGAATTGTTGTGATTTTCTTCTGAAGTGAAATGAAAATCAAAATTTAAATCACATATTAGTGTGATTAAACAGAAATTTTATCTTAAACAATTTCTATCCTCTGCAGAACTTTGATGGCTTCTAGTCCGATAATAACATACAATTATATATCTGTTATCTTTCCATTATCACATATTACAGAAGGCACAAGCAGGTAAAAGGGATTGGATATATATCTATTAAAAATTATGTTTTCTAGCTACATGGGCTCTTTTGTTGGTAAGTTTTTACCTGACACTGAAAATGGTCAAATGTGAAAAATTGTATTTGAAATAGAGTTTACCAACACTAAGTGAGTCACGCATACGTCTTCATCATGAGATCTTCCCCAGTAAGATCATATTTAATTAATGATTCTGCAGGTCTCATTCTTCCTAAGATAACTCTATTAAAGTGAACGGATGTATCTTACCTTATATGTTTTAACCTCTAGAGAGAGCACTGCCAGTGAGGCTAAGCAGATAAGCAGGTCAGTGTATCACACTTTAAAAAGATGGATGAAACACTTAGGATTTAGCAAGGTATTCATCAGATAAATTCCGCTAAGAATGTAGGTCTTGGATTGCTTTTATGGTCCATTTTACTGATGGTATCTGGCAAGCTGTCCAGGTATAGCACTGAGCATCAGGGAATGGCCTCGTGAGCTACTACTTTAAATGGCTCACTGTAAACAGCCTATTGCGCGTAAACAGCATTTGGCGGATAAGTGTGATGAAGTCTCAAATGTTATTATTCTCACCAAAAGACAATAGTTGATTATTTGTTTCTTTCTTTTGCTTCGAAGCTTTGAATAAAAGTTGTTGTGAGACTGTCAAAGCACTTCACACTTGGCATCTGAATGTAATTATGCCATTCAAAGAAAAGTCATGCAGCATCGATTACACTTGGGTTTACGTCTCCAAACTGCTTTATGAAAGCAAGCGAAACAAACACAAACAAATCACATATGTCTTAGTGTCTCCAGAAGCAGAATCTTCCGTGATACTGGGAACTGATGTGTATTTTAGTAACAAGAAGTGCCAGCCTGAGAGCTACCACTATTCATCGATAGTACATTGGTACCACTAAAAACAAAAGCATTCAGGACATTTTTGTTGTTGTTTTGTTTCCCTCTAATTATAAAACCTAATTTAAAAACAAAAAACTAAAGCCACGCAAACCCAAAAAACCACAAGGTTGAAGAATAGAGGCCATGATAGTAAGGTATGTATTTCTAGGAATATGTGGAACAGTGCTGTAACAATTACGATTATTCTATCTGACCTTCTTGCATTTGGATCCTGACAAAAATAGGGATGACAAAAAAGATGGAGTAAACCTTCTTAAGCGTGCAGTCACGTCATTTATGCTGACCCATAGGATTTTGGCAGGGCTCCTTTGCAAACTTGCTCAGTATAGAAGCTTTTTCACATCAAGTGGGAGGATATAAACAAGTCACACAATATCAGACAAAGGGTACCATCTGCAACAAAGACAGAGAAAGCCGCACTTTGAAAATAAATCTTTCACATTTGAGAAGATGGGAGCCCATCTCCTGCTCAATTATATCATACACAGTAGAAAGGCTTCCAGTCTCTCAGTCAGTGTTTCTTCACAGCCTTCCATTCAAACACAGGAAGAATATGAAGGCAGATATATTGTTATTATTCAATATTATTATTGTTATTATTCAATATTATACAATGTTATTATTCATCAAGAGATAAAATCATTCCAAAGCCATGAAAAGTTTTATTAACAAGAAGTGATAAGCCAGACTGAAAGTATAATGCCATAGCCAAACAGTGGTTGGCAACGTCTGACTGCAGAAAAAAAAATAAAATAAAATCTGGAAAACAAAACAAAACAAACACCCCAAAAACATATCTACAAAGATAGCAAGCAGATGTACAAACAACAAATACCTTCACTTACTGCCCAGTCTTCCATCTACAAGTGTGAGAACATGGTGGCACTAGGCAGAAACTCACTTTTACTCACCAGGGGACTACCACCCAGGCACTGGCTACTGGAAATAACATTTTGAATACAACACCTCTTAATTCACCTAAATCTTTATGGTCCTCTCTAGAGCTTTTGTTACAAAGGAGTTCGCTCTTACTTCAAATGGCAGGAGCAAAGTAAAGTGTTAAATTTTCCAAATGAGGAAGTTGAGAGAAAGGGGGAATGGGCACACTAAGGTAGGTCTACTCTATTAAAGCACAATCCAGAGCCCATTAAAGACTTCTTTTAAACTGAATGGATTTTGGACCAGGTCCCTGGAAATTTTTCAAACTGTTGGGTAAATAATTGCATCTCTGATCTACGCGCATTTAAATTTTTGCTTATGTACATGTCAAGTCCTTTCCTTTCTCCTATGTATTAAAGGAGTCCAATGGGCAATTAGATAGGATACCAGATCCAAAGAGCTTTCCCTCCCCTCCACTCTCAAAAAAAAAAAAAAAAAAAAAAAAAAAAAGCTTCAGGAGCTTTCTTCTGGCGTAGGGATTCAAGAGACTCAAAATGTATTTATGCACTTGTCAGAGGACTCCCAGATGTTGTGACTCTCTGATAGTTCTCTCTCTCTCTTCATATGCCTTAAGTGTTTTTCTCTCAATGAATTTCAAAAACCACCTTTCTCACATCCTGTGCTCCCTGTTGCTTTTACGTGTAACATTTTCCAGAGCCATTAGCGTTTCTTCAAGTATTCGGATTCCCATTAGCCTCAAAGGCTGTATCCAGAGTAGACAGCAGAGAAGATGAAAGTTTGGGGAGAAAAGCCCTCCAGTATACAGGTTCTGCATCTAACCCTGATTGTGCAATGAGCTCTGCACAGATGGACTTTTGCTTTCAGAAGCTGAGCTATCCTGGTACATCAAAAGCTTACCAGTGTTTCTTTATGAATGATGCCAAATAGAGGTTGTTTTCCTCAGTGACCCCCACACCTTCCTCCTAAGAAAATTTACCACTGCCAAAAATGGGCTGCTGATAGTCAAAGCTGTACCGATGTACAAATTTTAAAACTATATTTTATTCCCTCCCTACCCCCCCAAACAGTAGTTTTTCTGATGGAGGATCTCATGTGGAGTCACTTTGAGTCAAAGGGGGTTCTTTATGCTGAAAATGAGATGTTAATTGAACAAAACATTTTTTGGAACATGTGAGAAGTAGTACATAACAATACCACAGCAGAAGTCTGCTTAAGTAGTCACAGTATCTGTATATTATGATTCAGATCATGCAATAAAAATGCTTCTCAAACTCTTTGAAGTCCTTCTTAAACAAAAATCTCCATAATGATCAGCTTACAGCATAAAATACCAATGCTACGTGAGAAGAGTTCCCTCTTGCCACCTCCAGTTGCAGACCTTGGCACAAATGCCTAAGCCCAGCTGTGACAGCTTTTTAAAGCAGTAAACATCAAGCAGGTCCAAAATCAGAACGTGACCTGCATGATCCAGTAACCCCCAGTTTACTGTAGACCAAAAGCCAGTTACTTCCAACAGCAAAGCAGGCAGAGGCAGGAGACTGGGGGTTCTCACTCCCACTGATCCCTGCATATTGCAGGACTCAAGACCTTGCAGAATGGCTGATCATCAGCTTTTTGTCTTGAGATAGGCAATATCCACCAGATCCTGCAGACTTTCCGATTTAGGAGAGAAAAACACAGCGTTGACGCATGGCTGTTGGAAGGTTAAGATAAGACTACTGCTGGGGAGTTCCCCTGGATTAGTTCAAGAGGCACATCCTTACACAAAGGGGTTATTTCACATTTTTGTAGCTCAGCTTTTATTTTTAAACTGTATTTGAACTCCAAGTATTATTATGGATTAATTTCTCATTATGCTCCATTAGAATTTTTACTTGCCGATATAAACACAAACAAAATTCTAACGTGAAACCCAAGCAGGCCCATGCTGTTTATGTTGCAGAATGACCCAGATGCTAAGATTAGCTATACATTATTTGGCACGATAATTTCAACTTCACATAGATGTTCCACAGCTGAGTTTTCACCCATCTACTCTGATAGAGGTTTATAACTTAAATTTTAATAAATCCATTGTTGACCATTTGTTAAAAAAGCTTGTACAAAGCCTCTGAAAAATCGCCTTCCAAGAGGCAGTTTGGTGGATGTGCTGATTGACTTCAGCCCTGAATACATCTATGCAGAAAAAAATCTAAGATACAGCTACAGTCTGATAACCAGGTTTGATGCCTCTTGTCTCAAGCCTCAAGAGTTGGTCTTGACTTGTTAACAGGCTGCCAGAGATAATTGCAATAACAAGTCTATAACAGAGACCAAACTACCAACAGCCACAAGCAGTCGAAACTGTAGTAAAATACTTCTAAAGAAACCTCCCTCCGTTTCTCAGCCTATTTCCACATGCCTTGCCCCAAGGCAAAAAGCATGCAGAGACCTACAAGATCACATTTTCACAAACATTCCTTCAATTTCTTCCTAGTTCCTGATGAAGCAGTAGATTTCATTGCTAGAGAGAATTCTGTAATTCTGCTTATCTACTGTTTAAGACCAGGTAATTGTGCCTGATGTAGTACTGCAATCACATTACTAATATACTTCAGGTTTCTTTTGTCATTTGTATGAGAAAGGGTACCAATTAATCTACAAATAGAGCTCATTTTGTATTCTTAGGGTAGGGATGCATGCAAGATTTATAGATAAACATTTTTCCTTACAGGCAATAAGAAGATTAACTGACATAGGACTAGTATCATAAGAATTTAACAAAAAGAAAAACAAAACAAAACACAAGTGACCAGAAGAACAGTATTCAGGTCCAAAAAGAAGAAAAAAAAAAAAAAATCATACATAGCTGATAAGGATAAAGTTAGTTAAAAATAATTTCAGAATAAGAGACTCAAATAGAAAATGCTAATCCCTCCCCCCCCACTTCAAGAAAGTATTGAGTGGACTTTTAACTTGGAAAAAAAAAATAATCTACAGTTCCGGTCTTATGTATGTCTCAGTAGTGTACATCTTTTTATGAAACTGATTTGATTTAGAAAAGAATCTAAGTTTCATTTTCAAATTAATCAAGAAGATATGCTCTGCTAGGAATTCACCAGCCCGCAAAATAGAACTTGTTTGAAAGAAAAGGTCTGTACTCCATGAGTCATTAACACATTCAGGCATTCTGGATAAGATTCAATGGGGGGGGGTAGAGAAGAAAAGAATTCAAAACCTCATAAGAGTACTGTGCACACAGAACAGAAACCAGAGATGCAGAGGACTGAAAATGGTAAACTTCCTTCTTTTCTGAATCTGCAGGTTTTGGATTCACATTGCATTTAAATTGTATGGTCTATAAATGTTAGGCATGCTTAGTTTGATAACATGGCAATATTTTAATTTAAGTTTTATAACAAAGTAGTATTATTTTATACCCGGAATTATTTTCTAATCTCACACCAGTAATCCTGTGCACGCAAGAACTGATGACCCAGAGATTACTCATCTGTTCCCCTCCCCCCCAACCCAAAATGACGAATCAAAAACCCCATTAATTAACTTTGTTTCATAGGCTTAAGGACATGCTCTGTAAGACTTAAAGAAAAGGAAGAATACATCATTTTGTTTCCTTAAGTTTCAAGCCATTTAAAGTTGTATGGTTAAGATTTAGCACAATGTGTGGATTTCTGGATTCTCTTACCCCCTTAGTGTACAGCAATACATTTCATTATATTCTTATTTGTACTTAAAATAACCAGCAGGAAGGTCAAGAATGTGCAAAAAGATCCCATTTCTTGTGACATCTTCCCAAGGTTATAGAATCTTAACTACCTTCTTCCCAAAGAAACTAATGCTCAGCAAAGCAGGGTGGGTTTTCTGGGACACATTGTCATTTTACAACAGTTTGCAGTGTTGCTTTAGGATGTTCCCCAGGGAAGAGGGAGAAGAGAGTGTTGTACAGTCACAAATTGGAACCAGAATCTTTGTTCCAAGGTGATCCACTTGTACAGTCAATAGCTCATTTCTAAAAAAAAGCAACTTTATTGTAAGGCAAAATAAGTGGAAGCAATAAAAGACCCCAGTATTTCCAAAAAAGCAGAGCTGCTCCTGTGCCTTGGCAAATAAGTAGGTGGCACCCATGTTTTCAAAGACAGAAGACTGTGCTGTATAAATAAATATGGTTTAATCAGTCCTGATGGCCCAGGTTTGGATTAGTTTTAATTTAAAAGAGAACTGCAATTGGTATCAAGAATAATGAAATAAATGTAACTTTCCTAGTACAACAAAGATTTAACATATTATTACAACTTTAAAAACTATTTTCTCCCCAGAGAATCAAAGTGCTTAATATAATATTCTCAACTGCTAAAGAAAAGGGAAGACTTCTCTCCTGCTACCTCCATGCCACCAGCAAAGCCACGTTGCATCTTTTTTCTCCCTGACCTCTCTCATGTTCCAAGATAAAATCCTAGGTTTCTTATCAGGTCCACAATGCATATCCTAGAGGAACAAGAAATTTCAATTGTTAAACTTCAGAGGTTGAAACCAAGCCATCACAGCTACACATCCATAATGGAAATGCCACTAGGAAAGCAGGGAAACATCACAGATACGCTGCCGCGCTGGAGCGGAAAGGGTCCATTTCACTCACACCTGCACCACAAGCCTGGGATAAGGGCAACACCTGCAGCCAACTCTTTCTCTTTGAGGCAAAAATGCTTTTAGCAGCTGCAACTCAATACCCTGATCACCGTATCTGGGGCGATGCCATTCCCAGGCTGTGTGTTTCTGTTTGTATTACAGCAGACCAGGAGAGCTACTGAGACTTCTTTATCAACTTGCCTTGTCTCTGAAACCCTTCGCAAGCTCTGAACACACACAGCAAAGCTCATTACTCTTGTAGCTGAGCCTAAACACGTGAGATGGTGCTCTCCTTTAAAATTCACACCAGATGTTACACAGGGTAACTAAGTCCCAGGCATTTGCTGGACAGTCGGTTACTTAGCTGTTATCCAGTTGGCTGGTACGTTATCCACCGAGTTACTTATGTTTAGGATCCTCAGCCACCAGATGTCCCTGCGTTATGCTTGGTTTGGTGAACGGCTGTGGTCTGTTTGCCCAAAGGAAGATGGAAGCCGCATTCATTTCCTTCTACATCTCCCGTTTCAAAGAACTGTGTTTTAAACACCCAGTAGTTAAGTGATTAATAGCCTACCAAGGAATATTAATGCTGTAATACTAAAATTAATTCATATTTCCTAAAATATAGCATAATTACAGCATTCATATTTCACTAAATGTTTTGATAACCACTAGAAATGCAAGAAACTGCCCCGTTAAGAGATAAAGTTACCTTCCCTAACATGTCTGTAAGTATATGATAGGTCTCCAATATACTCTAGAAATAACCAGCGGTTTAGCACACGTGCTTGTATTTGTCCTTTTCCTAGCATATGGAGCCATTCATTTAAAACCCACAGATATGCACAGTTTACTTTTCTTTGTGCCACTATGAAAGCACTATATTTTCATTCTATTGTTACAATACCATCATCATCTATAGCTGCTAGTATTCATATTGTTAACAAAGATTACGGTGATATAAACAAAAATACCCCCGTCAGTGCATCCACACCAATAGCAGAGATCAGCATAAAACCCCAGCTGATGGTTAAGGCTCTAAACACATCACCATTACCTACCTATCAAATAAGTAAAAGATATAATTTTATTACAGTATAATATCGAAAGCTGTAACAATTCACATTCACACCTCACTTAATAAGAAAATGAAACAAATATTAACACCCCTTTTGTTGTGAAACATATATTTACCTAGGTACATTTCAACAGGTCACACTACCTCCATCCGACGGGAAGAAAGCAGAGCAACGACACACCTCCTCAAATACTTTCTGTAGTGCTTTTCTACCTGTCGTACATTCCCAGCCACTAACGAATTAATTACAACTCACTGATGCAGGCAATCACTCAAGCACGCACATGAAGACCAGAATCAGGGCTAGAACTTAGGAGCATCTGGTTCTCAATTACAGGGCCGCTCTGCGAGAGCGCAACACTCATCTGCCTGTTACGCACGTGGCAGCAGAGGCTTATTTATAGTTGCTCCTCAGGAAGCTGTAATTTGTATTAAAATATGTAATGACTGAATTACTCTTCAGTGCCTGTACTTGAGAATAACAAAGTGTTCCCACCAATCCCCATACCATCTAAAGCTGTAACTAATACCAAGGATTTGTTCAAAAGGCAGCCTAAATTGGAATGAAATCTGACCTTTATACGGCAGAAAACAAGTTACGTTTCTTTCAGGGATATTTCACCAGTACCACAAAGTGAAATTCTTGTTCATTCATACTGACATCCAGGCATCTGCGGAATATTAGCTGGGCACAAAACATCAGGCAATGGTCAAATGTAACACAGAAGCTTGAAGTTAGGCTTGAGAAGGAATCTGTAAAAACACAATCGCATTCTTTCACTACTAGTTTGTCCTTCCCTGGCACACACAACCCATCTTGAACAGAGTGCTAATCGGAGCTATGTTCTCTCGGTGCTTTAAAGAACACCTCAAAGTTCTTCCCTGCTTATTCCCCACCAGCTACCCCTTAGCTCCACCCTGCTGTGCGCCTTGCACACCTGGCAGTCAAGTGCTAGTTTCACGTAATTAGCCTGTAATCTCTACCAGTTACATTATCACCTGCTCTGCCTACAAACCCAGGGCCCTCCCACCTTCTCCAATTAGCATGTTCTTACTTAATCCTTTCTAGCAT
>NW_009646736.1:1682902-1753894 GCF_000708025.1 Charadrius vociferus | reverse complement strand
AGAACGCTTTTTGGTTTGTTACATCCAGGTTGTGCTTCCAAATGAAACAACATCAATCCACAGCAAATCCTCCCAGTGTGAGATCACCTGTTGCACCTTCTTTAGCAGCCAAGTGACTCTTGCACTTGAAGCAGGGATGCACCCTGTTCCATTCATGCGTTGCAATGCCTAAGCCTTAATAATCCAATTTTAAAAGGTTATGTAAATTCAAATTAGATTACATGAAATGTCCTTGTTAACTGGTTTGTAATAGATCTGTACCACACAGCATCCCAAGGACATGCAGTTTTCCCCAGTAAGATCTCTAAGTGGTGTGACTGAATAAAGAAGGGATGGTTCTGTTCACAATTTAAAGACTTGGGAGTTCTGCAAAGATGTTTCTTCTACCTAAATCCCCAGCAACTGTGTGATTCATGTACAAGTTCAATGGGTGCAATAACAGAAAGCAGAGTTACACAACACCCCTCCCCCCAAAAAAAACTGAGTACAGATTGAGCAAACAGGCTTGTTTTGCCTAAGACGAATGACAGAGAGTGCAAGTCATCAAGTATGTTAATGTCTGGTGCAAAGAAACACGAACAGTCTGTCTTTTTCTCAAAGTACACAGAGCAGAGGGGCTTAAGATGCAGAAACTGAAGATTTAACTTCAGGAGAAACAAAAGCACAAAGCAACCTTCTGATGGAAAAAATTGTGAGATACAGGTAGGGAAACTGGGAAGTTTCTATGATAGGAATGTTGGTGAAAGGTTAAAGGGGTGTCAGTCAGGAAAAGCCTTCCTTGGAGGAGGACTCTTACAATCCAGAGCTGGTACCCTGCAAACCAGAAGGACCCAGAAGAGGTGGTACAGTGGGTTATGCTGGCAGCCTTACTATGGCTGCAGTTCTAAATCTCTTACCTAGCACAATTTTGGGGGTTCTCAGAGGGGTGAAAGACCTTCAGGGAAACTCAAATTTGCATCCAATTACTTTCCCCTGCAGTTAGTTCCAAGGTGTGATGGTGGTGGTTTCTTCAGCGCCTTGCAACTTGCACTGTTACTCTGGAAAAAGCAGTAATCCTTCCAGAAAGGCTGTTACAGATTCTATCAAAATTAAAGTGCATCTTTCTATACAGATCATTAGGTGTTCTCCTACTCTGTTCTCCCACAGAAAACAAGAGGGAATATGCAATAAAAGGAAAATGTGATCCTGAGGGAGAACATGTCCCTTAAAAAAGAGAATTACTGAATCTAAAATATGCTGAAATTAAATATGTTGCTCTAGATAGAGTTGAAATAAATAAACAAACAAACAAATGAACAAACAAAAACCAAACCAAACCAAACCACCACAGAATCAGAAGTATTTTTCTCTGGTAGATTTTAAGCATGTGACTTGGCAATTTACACCATCGATCAATTTGCAGAGTTCATTCAGAGTACATCCCAAACCTTCTAAACTTTTTACTACCAAAAACCACAGATATACCCTGTTTTATCTCATTCTCTTGATTTTGTACAGCTGCACATTTCAGAGCATCAACAGTTGTGAAATTCAGGTTCTACATAACAAACACAGACCTTACCTATTTCTGGAGATAGTCTGAATTTACAACATCAGGGATTAATTGTGTAATTCATATTAAGTATAGTTTGAATATAATTACAATAAGTAGGATTAGAAAACAGTAAATCCTTCTGATAGTCCACTTTTTTATTTCATTTTTTTGGTTGTGTATCTTAGGCGTCTGTTATCTTCTTGTATCTCCAGAAATTTCTGAATGACTTGATCATCACCAGAATGAAAGTTTATGGTGAAATCATAACTTGAGACACGTTTCCCCACATTTTAATCCAAGTTAAATAACTTTATCATTCCTTATATGTGTGCACGTACACTTCTTGCTGAAATAGAGGTCTATGTCCTGCACGTGAAAGCCAAGCAGGACTGGAAATCATCCACTGAGGTCACCAAGCCCATATTCCTTTTTTCCTTTTGTTTTTTTTTTTCCTTACACTATCATCTCAGATACCATTCTCTAAATTAATTTCAAATATCTTTATAGGTAATTTCCAAATTTTAGAAGTCCTTTATTTTCTGAATTATTTCCGATATCATTCCTGTGTTTCCTAGCTAAATGATTCTTTAACCCCATGGTTGCTCTCAGTTGCCTTGTCTTAAACAATATGAATATAGGTACTGAAAAAGGGAAGTCACAGGCCTGAATCCAACAAAAGGACTAGCATACAATTCACCTATTATTTAAATACCCTTAAGTGTTCCTTTTCATTTCAGTTTTTAAAATCCGTAAAACAAAGACAAAAGAAACCCATCACTTCCACGCACAACTCATTAGAGACATCTTTAATATCAGCATTTCTCTTCTATCCCTTGTCAAAACCACTTAGAGAAAAGAGATATAGAGAAAATGATATTCAAAAAGACTGTAAGACTTTGGTGCTGATCCTATTAACTTGTGAGTTTAGGACTACTTATTTGTTTTCATATGGATTGTAGGGAAAAAAGACGCGCCTTACTATGTGGAAACAATAACAAAGAAAGATGTTAGGAAGTTATTGCCGTTATATTCCAAGTACAAAACATGAAAAGCATGACAACAGTGACATCTTTGTTTTACTGAGTTAGACCTATCTCCTCTGAGGCAAATATGGGAAAACCTGATTCGCCATCCCGGGTAGAAAATTCCTGAAACATTTTCCATCCCTGGTTGTGAAGTATTGACACTGACCTGGGGGCCCGTTCTGAAATCCAGTAGCACTTGTCCAAACAAACAGTGCATGCTCACTAGAGCTCTTGTGCAAACAAACTGTAAATATTACACCCCTGTTACAGATTTCTCATTTGTTCATCTACTTAAACAAGCTTAGGGTACATACTTGAACTGAATCAGCTTTCAGCCATGTTGCAAACTTCTATCACAGTTTGTAGTCTTATGGGATAGAATATCACAACATTACTTACTGAATCAATGATCTTAATACAAGATAGAACTTATTTTTCTTCAAAAAGCAGAGAACAGTTCTCTGGATCACTAAATCAATTTCACTTTCCTGAACCAATTTTGTCAACATAGCCTCATGGTAACTTTGTTTCAGTTTTTGTGATTTTGTTTTCGTTTTCCTGTATTTAGTCCCTGAAAAAATAACACAGGTCCCCCATATTTACTTTTCCATCCTTAGGGCTTCCTAAACATTGGAGATGAACCTGGACAGACACTGACAAAACAAGCTCTCCTCCTCAGTGTTTGCTGTTACTCAGGTCCCAGTTTGGTCCACCACAGAGTCAGGCACCAGGCTGGAAATTCAGAGTTAGGTCATAATTACCTCCTGAGGTATTGGATCAGGGATTTTAATTTAGAGAGATGTTGCCAATTGGACCAAGAACTGTATTCTATACGATATTGATGGATGCAGAAATTTTCCTAAAAACATAGAACTACTACAGCAATAATATTATTTTCTTTATTTACAAGTTACAGAAATCTCTAAAAGGTACATAATTCTCTCATAAATTCCACAGAATTGTTCACAGTTACTATAGACGTATTATAAATTTTTCAGAATATTTTTATTTTATGCTAATATGTTTTCAATGTGGTTAAAATGTAACCTTTTCTTACGCACAAGAGTCTAACATCCTATAAACACATCTGTGGCAATTTTACAAATATAATAATTTTCAATAAAAGTCTTTCCCTGCAAAAAGTTAAATTCCTGTATACAAATGACTGCGGGATAAGGCCCTGAAGGGCTAACCCTGCCAGATGTTGATTTCAGCAGGGATTTTAGCACCACATTGCTGCTCTCAAGAGAAATTTAAGAGGAAAGTTAATTTTAAGGATTCAAGTCCATTTTCATAAAAGCCAAAGACATTTTTGTGATGAATTTCAGAATTGGGCCTTACTTGAACTTTGAAAGACAGGTAACAAATTCCTCAGTTTGCATGATAAAACACTCACCTGATTTGAGGCAACAGAAAGGAGCTGATGAGTCAACTGTTCTCTATATGATTAATCTACACAGATAAAATCATGTGTCCTCCCCATGCAAGCTACTTTCAGTCCAGTGCCTTCAAATACTCCTACTTCTTTCTGTTATGTTTGGTAATCTTTATATTTAATTGAGTCAAAATACGCAATTCTTTAATAATGCAAAACAAAAATGCCATTTCTCCGTGCTTCCGAAAGATGTTAAAAATAATTTTTTCTAAAAGGAAGGAAAGGGGGATGAACATGACCTTATCCAAAAGCCATGCAGTTTTCCTTCTACCGTGGAAAAAGCTGCCTTTATGTTTTCTTAGGGTAGAAGTATGCTAGTTAACATGATGGCCGTCAAACTCTACGGGTTAAAAGGCCATAGTTTGTTTAACTTCGGTTCTGATATTAACCGGTAAAGAGATTGAAAAGCAGCTATCTGGACTTCAGGAGCAGTATCTGAGATATAGCAAATGTACTATGTGGACAATTAAAACACATGCCCTACAATTATTTATTATCTGCCATTTATTTTGATAATATTTTTAAATTGCAAATGGACTAAAGGCACCTATAAATCTCCCTAAAATGTCAAGATTCAGAAGTCCATATCATAAAAGCAGAAAGAGTTTAGTCTTAGCTCCAGTCCTTCCTTATTTTCTAATTTGAGGATTCATTGGAACTGGCATTGCTAACCACAAAATACAGTAGGAAAATTGTAGGCTATATAAGAAAAACCTGAATCTGATCTGCAAAGGATCAGTATTTTGTCACTTGTTTTTATTATACCATCCATTCTAGATAAATAGTGTATTCATAAATTACTATGTTTTAGAAATACTGGGGGCTAACTTCCATCCCCACTCTAGATCAAAAGCATGCACAGGGGGGGAAAAAAAGGAATAAAATGCTTATGTTGAGTTTGCCATTTCTTCTAATAGCTACTCAGGAAGCTTTATGTTGTTAGGAGTTCTGTGTGAAATCCCATCCTGGTTTTAATCAAGATTACACTGCCAAACTGACTGGGCAGAGTTTACTAGCCCCTCAGCCATGTCATCAGCTTCAAAGGACTCAGGGGTAGGTTAAAGATGAAATTATACCAGACTATATGGTGCATAATTACCATTTTTGATCACATACTTAGGGCCAAATCCACTGTGAATATAAATAATCAAATCTTCACAGAAGATTTTTCTAGAGACAAATTAATATTAAGACAGGTTTCTTTTTCAGGTATCAAAAAGGATGACACCTATATAGAGTTGTCCTAGTTCGTCTCAGCTCCCAAACTGGAAGAAAACTATGCTAAGTGTATTTAAACACAGTTATGAAACAGCCTCTAACTTTGCTAACAAACTGCAGTAACTGGAGAATTGACTATCTGTCAGAGAAGATAATTATTTCATTATGTAAGACCCTATTTACAGTGCTGTATACAGAGCTTCAGGTTTTAAAAGGACATCAAGTCGTGGCAAGCGTTTTGACCTCCCACTCTGACAACTGCAACACGGTATGGTTGAGGGTATCCTCTTGAATTTTTAAAAAGTGTCCCTTTTGACTCAAAATACAGCAGTTATCCTGACTATCCATAAATGAAGCTAAATGCTCTTTATGCAAGTTACAATAAGCAGCTGGTGTAATAATTCATGGCCAGCTCCAAAATTTCCATCTTAATCTTCCAAGTCCCCCAGAGACTGACCTGTTGAGACTTCTCAGGAGCAGTGATGGAGATGGATCTGTTAGTGATTTGGCGCACAGGGTTGTTCCTTTTTGCTGCAAATTTGCCTGTGGTCTGTACCTGGCAGTCTGCATCCAAGCACACCGGGGGTAAACTTGTATCAGCTTCCTTCCTGGTGGAACCAAAGTTGAAATCACCTACAAGGGCACTATCTGGAGCGCTCTATTTGCCATGTGACCCCATGTATAACCATAGCCAACTCTTCATGTATGCATGGTGCCTTGGACCAGCCACTGGCAGGGACTTGACCAACGGTAAGGACAAAGTGTGCACAAATGGTCCTAGAACCAGAACAGCTTGCAGACAACCAAACCCTGCCCCCTCGTTGTACTTCACCACTCAATAACATAGACACACTTTATGTCCTTCTTCAGAAGAGTTTTCTATTTACAGTCCCGAAATCCCCCATGATCGGTAAACTTATATCTGATATACAGGCATCTGGGTCATGGATCAGAAGTTATGAATGCACAACTGGTTGAAAACATTGCAGTAAAACATTAAAACAATCAGAATCTTTGTCTACACTCCAGCAATCATGCGTTATGCTGCTGGGCAATGAACACAGAGCTGGTCCAGCACCTGTCTTACCAAGACTCTCATTCCTGTAATGACCGAGATCAGCATTTTCAAAGCACAAGACAACTTAAAGGTTTGCTAGATGTTGTATTTCTTTAGTGGGTTTGATAAAGCTCACCAACTGCTTCTACAGGTTTGGATTAAAGCCTCAGATTGAACTTTATAAAAGAGCAAATTTGCCATTCAGTCATAACTTTTCTAACTAATCTGGTCTCCAGAGGGTCTGATGAAGTTTTGTGTTGAATCTGTCTGAAACATAATCATAGGTGAAGTTGCTCAGTCTTATCTTCATCATCACCTCAAAATCTGAATGCATTTAAAGGAAAGCCTTTGATATTTCCATAGCTTCAGCTTTGGAGGAGAAGAAGAAAAAAAAAATAAAAATCAGCTAGCATATTTTAAAACCCCTGAAAACTCAGCTCTCTAGGTCTTGTTGAAAAGGATCCACCTACGATTTTATATGGCAGCTGTTATTTTATTGATAGCTACTCTGCTGAGGGATTTGGATGGTCCAAAGGAAAAAGCAAAAGTTATTCACAAAACCTAAAGCTAAATTTTCCTCCTTGTTCCTTTCAGATTTAGTGCCATTTGTTAATTAAATATTAACTAGTAACTGCACGTGACTTTCAATTTTGTTGTACAGGTGCTTCCCAATGTTTAGAACATATTTTAATGAAAAAACAGCCAATCTTTCAAAAAGCAATGAGAACTAAAATCAAAATTCTTCAGAAAAAGGTGTTGTACACAGCATAGTTTGGAAAACTAAGTGTGTGACACAACTAGAACACATAACGGAGTGGGATGTATGGATGGATGAAGCTGAAGCAGCATCGTGTCACTATGGAGATGGCAGGCTGGCCCTGAATTTTAGGCTTCAGACAAGGGCAGCTTCCAGAAAAATAACGCAAAATTCTGTTGAGGGGAAGACAGAGAAAGGAATTGATTAAACCAGAGAGGAATTAAAACTTTGTCTTTCTTCCTTCTCTGTGAGGAAATTTGAGAGGTTCATATTTGGATTAGAATAACTATTTCTGGCCAGCATCCCTGCTTTTGATAGCACAATCCCCATAACTTAACTTGTCTCTCACTTTTGAATTCTCTCTTTTGCCAGCTCTGATATCAGTCTGTGCCCCTAGCCATGACACGATCTGCTACCTTCCACCACGTGGGGAACAACCCATTCCTCCCTCTCCAGCCTCTGATCAAGGCTGAGGCTTACAAGGAGGTTGCCATGGTTCATCAGCTGCTCCATGTGCACTCTCCTTCTCTCAAACAATTTTGAGTGGGCCTCACAGCCCCTTTAACAGCAACAGCCTCGCTCACCCTGGCTGAGGAAACCCATTTATCAACTCAGCTGCCATGCAGAAACTTGTTCGTGAATCCTTAACTACTGTGATGCTCAGTACCCTGGAATGGAAATGTCACAACTCTAAATTCATTGTACTGAAAAGATGAAAGCTTCAGATCAAGAAAACCTTTTCACCATTGACACTACTTCATTAACTAAGCTAAACAACCAGTCTGTGTTAACCATAACAGTTTGAAAAATGGGGGCCAGCCACATTCAGAGGAAAATGAGTTCACTGACCTGGCTAGTTCATTGAAGCGTTTCCCCCTTCATGATGAGTATTAGTTTATTAGTGCCTGAGTTTAGTTGAAACCAGATGTTTCTGATTTTTTGAAGACAACCTCCCTGTGATGGCTCTGGCAGCATGCATTTCCCTTCAGCCCAAGGTGTATGTGAAGTTTGGGAGTGAATTAGGCTACAGATCAGCTAGTAAAATTGTTTGTAATTCATGATCTAGGTTATTTGCTGAGCATAAGATTACATCACTCATTTGAGACTCTGGAGATAGCAACGTCTTCTTACATTTATATCAAACTCCTATTACCTAACAGCTCTAGACCTTTTTGCTTGTCTCTAGTGGGAGGGGCTGTTGCCTTGTGGAGGGGACACACTTCTTACCTGTGAGAGAAACTCTGAAGTCAGCTAAAGCAGCATAAACCTACCATAGTTCCTTTACGTTAATAGAACCTTCACATTTACACTACTGTGGCAGCGAGGCAGAAACAAGTTAATCACACCTCAAAACTGAGTAAATCAAAAATTTAGCTTTCATTCCCAAATCCCAGAATACATCACATTGTAGAGACTCTCCTACACTGACTGGATGCTGCTGGACCTTTTGATGCTGCAGGACAAGACATGAGACAAAGAAAACGTACTTTTTATTATTTTTTTTTTCCCCCCCTTCTTGCTGCTGTGTGCTTGCCTCATGCTGACTGGAGAGGAAATGACAACCAGATGCCCCTGTGACCCACCGTTCCCCTGAGGTGACCAATCCAAGTGTAACATGTGGTCGCCTCATTTGGGAAGGAGCCAAAGCCTGTTCTCTTTAATTGGCCGAATGGTCCCCTACAGCTGCAACAGATTAGGGACAAATTCTCTTCAAATAAAGCTGTGCTTTTTCTCCCCACTGCTTTTATTTGGGGGGTGTTGGGGAGAAATCATGCCTGGAGAAACATGTGCACATACACACAAAAGTGAAGTTAATAAAAGTGTCAGGTAGGCAAACAAAATACCATTTATTATTAAATGGCAATAAAAGGCCACATTGATGTGTACAAGGAATCAGGCAGTTAGGGAGCTCGAGAGAGAGGGAGGGTAGTAGTATCTCATGAATCATTACAAAACTTTGCTCTGATCTTTAGTACCAGACTCAGTGACTTTGAGAAGGGGGGAAGGGGGCAAACGTTTGTAATTTCAAGTCCTAAGCCCTTTCTTTCCAATTCTACACCAATTCATGGCTGAAAGAGAACGAAACCAGCACAGCTAGAACAACAATTTGCTGCAAAGACAACTCTAAGGTGTGAGAGCCATCTCAGAGGGGACTTTCCTTTGGCCTGGCCTGGCCTGACAGTGAGCTCTGTTAGCAGTTATTTTAAAGAATAAAAAGAATATTTTAAAGAATAGAATTTTAAAGATAAAGGCACCTTCAGAGCAAAGCAGGTTGTTCATTTATCTAGCGACCCACTATCTGAGAAACTTCTGATGGAAGGGCTATATTTAGCAGCCATTCAGCTGGCAAATAAGTGCTCTGCTATTCATTATAATCTCAAATTTTCACGAAACAAAGCTCATTTTCCTAGACTTTGCAGAAGCTGAGGTTTAATGTAGTCTTTTTTTTTTTTTTTTTTTCTCACGGACTTTTTTCTGTGTTTTTTTTTTATTGCTTGGGGTTAATCTTGGGGGTGTAAAATAACTCTTTATAGGGGACATAAGTAGCATAGTCTTTTTTTTTTTTTTTTTTCATCTCAGGCACTTCTTACTGTGTTTTTCTTTCATTGCTTGGTCTTAATCTTGGGTGTGTAAATTAACTCTTTAGGGGACATAAGTAGAACATGCTGAGGGCGTACTGTGTGGGAAGGAGCTGCCAAGAGTTCTGCACCAACAGTTTTGCAGCCCCAAACACGCACAGAACTGTTCTTGCCACATAGACTCCTTTGGATCCTCACAAAATGCTTGTAAGTTTTTGGAGATCTATTCATGTAACATAACGGTTATTGTTTCTACTTAAGGCTAAGGAAATGTCATCTTCCTTTACCGATGGCCCATTAGGAAATGGAGTGCAACACCAATGCAGGGTGTGACAATGACCGCATAACTAACATTTATTCTACTCCTTTTGGAAAAAAAGAGTAAGAGACATTACTCTTGCCACTTGCATTGTTGTACTTAACTAAGAAGAACTGTTTGTTATTTAATTTAGCCCACTGCCATCCAGGCACATTTTGTTACAGTCATTACATTAAACATATTCACATACAATACAGTCAAAATTGTTATACAATCATAGCAAATGTTCCAACTGATTTTTTCTAGATAACTTCCATACCTACTTCATGTATTAAAGCCCAATCGTTCATAAGCAATAGTTCAACTGGACCTGTTGCTGTGCCTTAAATAATCATATATTTTTTAAAAATAAAAAAATCTGCAGATAAATTTGTTGTTCATTTAACCGGAGGGAGGAATCTTACTAAGAAGTTGGAAACTCTAAAGTTGAGAACAAATATCTGTATGCGGGTCAGCAATATGAGTATGTTCAGCTCCAAGTAAGATCTGAAAGCGCTCAGAGATACAGACTTTGCTTGAAGACCTTTTCTACCCTCAAAAGATTAGACAGAATGAGAAAGCTCCTCTTGCTTTGGGGTATCAGAGTGTTTAATCCTCCCAACTCTTAATTAATTATCTGATTTGTTCATTTGCCCAAAAAATACCTTCTGAGGAGGGAGAGAATCAAAGAGCAACAAAAGATGAATTAAGTCATTGTGGAGATATTTTAGAAGATTTGACATACTTTCAAGAAACCCCTCTAGTTCTCTCTGTCCACACGTAGAGGTATTTTATCTTCCCTTCACTGCATACATTAGCATTAACTGGTTTTGCATGTACCTGCTATATGTACAAATAAATATATACAGTAATAAACTTATGGAATTGTTTACTGCATTTATTTTAGAACAATGCACAGTTTCCTGAGCCTGAGAATTCATAGGTATTTACTGTGTATTTGTTACATAAAAAACAAATGTAATGTCTTGTATCACTAAACACAGCCTTTTCCTCAGGCAGCAAAACGGTTTTACATCACTTTTCATATAGGATGCCAAAGGGGTGGGAATGGGATGAGCCCAGCACAAGCTCACATCGCTCTTAGGTTGCTGTTGTTCCATAAGCAGACAGGAATAAAAAGGGCACTCTGTGCCAGAAACATTTGCCTCAATGATTCTAACATGATGAGACCCTTTGGACAAAACCTGGAGGTTCATGTACGCTGACGTTTCCTTGTACTTAGCTACACTTGAAGTATTTTAGGTTGGGAAAAATAACACTGAGAAATTCTTTGGTGGACACCTGTTTATCAAATCTACCGCCTTTCCTCCATTGTTACCAAGCAGAACTTGTTCTCACAGGCATTTATCTCATTCAGAATTTAATTATATTCACTGTATATATCTATCAGCATACTGTTAAGTACAGGACTGCATCATCCAGAAGCAAGTCATCAAAGGCAAAAGCAAAATTCTCAAACGCGTACAATGCAGAAAATTCTTAAGGGTTTTTCTCTTCCTACTTCTGGTTTACTTGGTGTACACAACTGTTTGCAAAATCCAATTTGAAACACAGGCAATTGAAAATTGAGCTTTGAGGCTCCCGTGACAAACACGTTTCATACCTGTGTATAATCACAGTTTTCACAAAAGATTAAGTGATAACGCACTGTCAGTTTATCATCTTATTACACATCATAAATACATATCTCAAGTTTTTCCCATGTTGAACGCCAGGTTGAATAACTTTAAAAATAGTGTACCTTTCTGCTACCCCTTGTCTTTTTTTTTTTTTTTTTACCCCTTTTCTTTTTTTTCTTTTTTTTTTTTCCCCCTGTCCTGCAGCCCTGGCCACAAAATTCACACTGTTCTGCTGTGATGTTGGTTGGATCAAATTGGTCGAACCACAGAAGAAGCAGCAGGCTCCATCTGCTTTGTGCTCTCAGGAGACAGTAGGAGTTTCCTGCATGCCTTCACTCCACCTGCAGCAGCCGTGCTTCTGCAGCCAGAGGCAAGAGTGACGTCCGCCCCATGACATTTGCCTCAGCCATTTTTCATACCTCGTTCTTACCTCCTTACCTTGTCTGGAGCGTTTTCAATTCTCTTGTGTCACAGTACCATAGAGAATCACTGCATGGGGTTTTTTTCTTTCTCAGTCCACAATAGTAAGAGCTTTTCTAGAAACGGTTCTCTTGGACACGTATGATTCTTGACCCATTTTTTATTACCAAAAAAAAAAAAAAGCAGTTTTATGCAAATACAGTCTCACATTGAAAACACACTGTTTATATTTTTGGATTCTTTGAATATAAAAATAGCCAACTTTTTGCTGACATTATTGCATAAAATACACTTTTGGGAGCAATTAATTTTGAATAATTCAGAGGATATGAAAGCTGACCTGTATTTGTAGATTAGACTCTAGTTGTAACTATTGGTATCTCTATTTTTAAATATTTTTTGAAATATATTTTTATAAAACTACCAATATTTTTTAGTATTGGGTACAAGTCTGGTGCAGGGGTGGGTTTGTTTCTCTTTTTGGCTGCTAAAGTACATACTTTTAAAAATTTGGCTCTGCAGTGCTGGATGTTAAGGTGCTTGTCTTAATAAATCAATAAATATGCTACCACAGAAATCAACACAGTCCTTACATTGCTATCAGTAATATCCAGCCTGTGAAATTCCCGAGATGTTTTTCAGCCTGCCTTGTTCAATGGGCACTGTGAATAATAATTCTACTGCAAAAGGGCTTTGGTGCTGCCAGCACCCGGTTCCATGCTGGCTGCGCAACCCCTTTCAGAAGAAGTGGCACAGGACTCCGCCATGCAGCCTGAGCTTCAAGGCAAAGGCAGCTCCGTATTTCATTTTAGTATACGCAGAACTGGCCATCGTTCTTTTCTGAATAGATGAGCCACGCAGACAGGTTCCCCAGCGGATCAGAGGACATCAGCGTGGGCAGCTATGAGGTAAGGGTTATCTACTTCATTCCCCAGGATGAAGGATAAGCCAAATACCGTTTGTTAAAGCACAGTTAACAGATTTCATAGAGCGAGCTGCTCATTGCAGTTGTTATTCTTCTTACAAAAGCATCACAAAGCAAGACAGCATATAATTGAGGATAACTAGTGCTTTGTAGAAAATTATGGAAAAAGCGAGCAAATCCAACAGGCTAAATCCTATACCAGAACTAATACAGTTCTTTTGTGCCTTCTTGAAAACCTAGGGAATTCTGCCCAGTTCTGCTAACTTTTACCAGTGTCATATGCTATCATACCCATCCTTGGAGCAGGTGACTGTGTAAATGTGGTTTCTCAGAGAAAACGTGACAAAAATCTCTCTATAGAATGTCATTACTTTTGGCAGCATTCACCAGTCTATAATTCTATATGGCCATGAAGTTTTGCAGTGAACTCCAGATCAATTGCAGCTCTTGACATTTCTCTAACTTGAATGCTAGAGAATATACTTTTTGGTTTGATTCGTATCTGTTACCAGCTAAATGGATCAATAAGGCTTCTTTTTTTTTTTCTTTTTTCAGTGAGAGAGGGTCTACACTTGACATCTTCTTTTAAAGTTGGGCAGACAGTTTCATTCAAACTGCAATACTCAGCAACCTCTGATATTCTAGCAGTACCCAGCTGCTCTTCTATTGTTAAAGGATGGTTCAAATCTCTATTATAATACCTTCTTTTTTTTTTCCTTTTTTTTTTTTTTTTTAAAACAAGTTTAAAATGCAGCTGTAAAAATTGCTTTGGGATGAACCTTGGCATGCTGAGTTGACTGCTAGGCTCTCTTTCTCTCGCCTGCCCCCCCACCTCTTTAAAATTTGAATTGAGATTTATTCTGCCTGGAGATAGAGGAAGGAAAGTGAGTAATAAAAATAACCTATTCCAAAACTAATAGGCATACACCAAGCCATCAGATATCAGGTATGCGGCTTGACTACATATTAAAATAACATATTAGATAACATATATTTGCAAGTGTCAGACCCCAAAATCTTCACAGCATTAAAAGGAAAGATGTAACAGGTAAGGTGATGTTAAAGATCATACATCTGAAAAAGATCCTTCATCACCAAGCCAGGATTCTCCTTCAGGCCATCTCTACAGTAGTCCATGGAGCCACTCTGGCTACCGAGGAGGTAGTCAGGACTGAAAGTACTGTAGCAGCATACTTTAATATATTGCTTTTATCAGCAGCAGATCAATACAATTATGTATACTGTACACGTTATGTTTCAATAGATCAGAACATATCATCATATGACTGCTTCAGTGCCCCTGCTTGCTCAACAGTGAGTTCATTCTCCACAGTAATGCAAAACAGAGCTATTAAGAGATAGACAGTTAATTGTCACGGATATATTTTAGAAAAGGGGTAATAATATGTGCTGTCAATGTGATGTATTCTCAATGGCTACGGTGCTGATACAATCAGCAAACTCCATAAGGTTCAGAGTTAGCCTTCACTAGCGCTGGAAGCAATTAGCTATCAAATTGATCTCCAACTATTAGGGCCCATGGATAGAAAGTCTGCTGTCAAGTATACAACTAGCTATTCCAGTGGCCTTTCTTTATGCCTGAAGCATTAGGATGCACTGGAAAAGACCCTCAGCTTTAATCCAGAATTTCCATGCTTTTGTAGATTTAATTAAGATTGTGCTTGGTCTGAAGAGGAACGCAAAGTTTTGTACTTGTACTTGCTATTCACACCCATATTTCACTAACACCTATTAGGATTATGAGTATCAAATAACAAATGCTAAGTTGTGATACCTTAAGTCTAAACTGTGATACCTTAAGTCGTAAAACATTCATTGAAAAAAAAAAGGCTAGCTTTGTTTCTGAAAGAAAATTCTAGAAGTTGTATTTGCCAACGTTAGTGGCCTCCAAAGATGTTCTGAAATCTCAATACAAGTAGCTGTTTTCACCTGGCACGCACGCATCACATACCTCAGGAACAGAAGCTGTTCGTGAAAACGCTTTACAACCAGGTGGCATGGTTGTAAGGAAAGCTCTCTCTGACAGCAGCAGTAGGGCTTATATGAGGGTGATACAGGCAACAATACAATGGTCAATCGTAAAATAACAGATTCAACTATAATCAGCATATGCTTTGTCACCGATAGATCTCAAGCCCTTTGTCTCACATATTGTGTCACTATTCGCTGATAAAAATGATTTGGCCTTTTACAAACTATTATTGTGTTGTCTCTTAAACAATATCTTGCAGCAGTGAGTTCCACAAGTTAATTTAAGAAGACGAGCTCTGTTTTCCACTTACACATCATTATTTTGAACACATTAAAGAAAATCATAAGCATTCTCAGTAAAATTCACTTCACATTTTTTCATAAATACATAAATGTACAACCCTGTTCATACCATTTCAACAACTCCTGTTTAACGCACTTAATCATTACTGGGCTGCACCAGAAGCAGTGTGGCCAGCAGGTTGACGGAGGGGATTCTGCCCCTCTACTCCACTCTGGTGAGACCCCACCTGCAGTACTACGTCCAGCTCTGCGGCCCCCAGCATAAGAAGGACATGGCCCTGTTGGAGCAGGTCCAGAGGAGGGCCACAAAGATGATCAGGGCGCTGGAGCACCTCTCCTATGAGTACAGGCTGAGAGAGTTGGGATTCAGCCTGGAGAAGAGAAGGCTCCGGGGAGCCCTTATTGCAGTCTTCCAGGACTTAAAGGGAGCTTATAAGAAAGATGATAAAACTTTTTAGCAGGGCCTGTTGCGGTAAGACAAGGGGTAATGTTTTTAAACTGAAAGAAGGAAGATTTAGACTAGATATAAGCAAGGTTTTTTTTTTTTACAATGAGGATGGTGAAACCTTGGAACAGGTTGCCCAAAGAGGTGGTAGATGCCCCATCACTGGTCAGGTCATTCAAGGTCAGGTTGGATGGGGCTCCAAGCGACCTGACCCAGTTGAAGGTGTCCCTGCTTATTGCAGGGGGATTGGGCTAGAGAGCCTTTAAAGGTCCCTTCCAACCCAAACCATTCTATGATTCCCTTCCTTCTCTGTATGGGAGAGACTTCATAACTCTTCACATCTTTAATCATTATTTACTCCTAAACTTCAAAGTTATATTTTTAAAACCTATTGCCTTCCTTGATAATTTTCTTGTAAATTATTCTTATATGATGGAAATATTGGTATTCTGCTAGTAGAAGTTATATGCTAAAGTATCAAAGCTAATCAAAAGACAGTTCTACAGTGAAGTAACTACTTAATTGTTTTTTTAACTTGTTCTGTGCTCTTCATTAAGTTATTTCAAGCTTTGCACCTGAAATTATGCCTTACATCAAGGGTCCACAGACTATGATATTGTGGTGCTTTTGCTATGAAATTCTTATCCCAGAATTTTTATGGCCTGAAGGGATAGAAACATATTCCCAGTCCTTTTCATTTCAGGGAGCTAATCTAGGACAAATTCCAGTGGCTTTCATCTTCCGTGTAAAATCTATAAAGTGTGGAATCCAGGAAATAGAGTGGTTTATGTTCTGTGCAGAAGGAAAAAGACTACTGTGCTGCAGCATGGCAGCAGGCAGGGCTGCACGCAATGCATACCAAAGACAGCTGCAAGGGCATCTCTGCTTTTCTCTTTGCACTAGAATGTATGAACAGTGCACTTTATTGCTAAGCTTCAAGATGAAAGTTATAGTTAAAAAAAGGGGGAAATAGTTACTTCAAACTTGGTGAAAATAGATAATAGATGTATATCTGTTTATTTGATAAAGTAGTAATTTGAAAACATATAGATGAGTACAGTTGATTTATTTAAGATTTAGCAGCCTTTGAGCAAAAGCTTTGCAGAATGGGTATTTCTCAGAGCAGTAATATAGCATGACAAGAAATACAACAAGCTAAGTTGCTAATTAAGTTCACTTTAACTTTCCATTAGGAAACTTGGGTCAGATACTTACAATCTAGAGGCTTTCCAGTATTTGGGTCAAATGAACTGTTCCTTACAGCTGTAATCATGATGTACAACAGAATTTTGGCCACAGCCGTTTCCTCTCTGTCAGAAATCCATCCATAGTTGCAGTTGGAACCCATGTGCATGTGAGGATTGATTTCTTGACATTTTGTCAGTGCCACTTCTCCCTGCATGACTGCTGATCTGATTAGAAAAAGAAATTTGCCTTGGTGGAAGGCATGTGTTCCATTTCCTGCCCCTGGCAGCAACCCACTCCACAGGGTTCCACCAGCAGTTCTGTGTTCAGCAAGTCCCCCCTCTGCCTTGCCCTCACCCGGAGCCGGGAAAGAGGAAGAAAAAGTTGTTAAAAAACAAACAACACGAGAGAGAGAGGAAAATTCAAGTAAACAGCCTGAGAAATTAATAGAGGCTGAGAATAAATCTCCATCCCTAATTTCTTTTCACCTTTTTTTTGTACCAGATCAGATTAGACTAGCCTGATTTTAACACTTTTTTTGGTGCAGAATGGCATATAACAACAAAATTTAAATGGCAGGAGAGAGAAAAAGGGAGGGAGACGATGAATTCCCATGCTAGAATTTTAGGAATATTGTGAATATAAAGCAACGCTTTCTCAGATTGTGGTTATTGTGCATTGTAAGATATACCATCTCAATTTCACTTGCTGAGTGGCTGTAGAACAGCCTGCAGAAAACTGAAATGAGCCTCTAAGCAACTGCCCCAATGACAGTCATCGTAAAGCAGGGAGAGCAAGGCTACTTCCAAGCTAGCCCTCGTTAATTGTTCCCACACCATCTTTGCTGCTTCACACAAGCTGTTGCAGCCAGCAGTTTATTCCATTAGGTTCTGAGAGTACAATTAACCTTGAAAAAGACAGACACCAGGAACAGTGAAAGATGGAAGGGAGGAGGGAAAGAAAAGAGCAGAACAGCGACTGAGAGACAAGGAAGCCCCTGAATTAGCTGGATTTACCATTGAGTTGTATATTCTTTAAAATAAGTGCCATAGTCATTGCCACGAAGAAAGGGAAAAAGGAGGAGGTGGCATGCAATCATCATCTAACTTCTTAATGTGTTTTTTTCAGAGGCATTTTAAACAAAAATTAAAAAAGCAGCAACTTCATTACAATCATGCATTCACATGTTTAAAATCTGCTTTGTATTTGTGCGGAAGATTTAATCAACCAAAGTTAAAAGCTTTTTATATACACAGGCGCTACACAGAAGAATAAGAACTTGTAAGTTTCTGATGGCAGGAGGACAGGTGTCATAAAGTGTTCTCCCAGTCCAAAGATGTAACTGGTTTAAAGCCGATCTACAGGTTTCTGAAACAGATCACTGTTGGGCTGGGTTCTGATTTATTAGACACCTCTTTCATGGGCTGTAGGCTTTGTAACGAGATATACTGTTCTGGAGAGTATTCCCAGGCAGGTGTCTGCGACTGAGCAAAAGACAGTATTTGGAGCTATAAAGGTCTAATTCAAATCTTGAAAAGGGAGGCAGAGTTTTTTATCTACAGGCTTATTTAGTCCTTAATGTACGTTATTAGCAGCATTCTCTGCCTGCACTAAATATATCAGATGTATCTGAGATCAAGGCTAGATTGCTTTGCTTATTCAGAGAACGAACAGAAAAACAACAGCAACCACAACAAAAGGAATCAAATCATATAATTTGTTTATAAGTACCAACTATTCTCACAGAAGGGAGAGGGGAAGTTCTCTGTGTCATCAGATCACAAACCAAATTACAGAATCCCAAATGAACACCCACTGGCACAGAAAGTTAAGAGAGAATACTGTTTCGAATTCATCCCCAAAAAACAACTCCATCAGTAGTCTCCATCTCCAATTACAGCTTTCCTCAAGTGTGGCAAATTGGATGGGGTCCACAAGAGCTGGAAACAAGGCTGAGAATACCAACCCTTCTCATTTAAAATGAAAATATTTTTACTTATAGTCAAGTCTGAACTGAATGTAAAAGGTGGAAGTTTTCATACCTCATTGCCAATGCAATAAGCCTTGTAAATCCATCTTTAGCATGGCAAGAAAACAGGAAAAAAAAAAAAAGGAGGAAAAAATATTGTTCATCAAGCTAAGGTCAGAACAATAGATCATTAATAAAGAAAAGGAAAAACATTTGCTTGAGCTGCACTCTGAATAAAAGGAGATGACAAGGCTGTTACATTACAACTATATCGCAACTCAATGACTTATGGGCATTGACTCCCCGGTTTCAGTCCGGTTCCTAAAGGAGAGTTGTTTTGTTTGGGGGACATTTACTGCAAGTGGCAACATAAGGAGCTTTGAGTGGATGGAAAGACCACGCTTCCTTCATCTCTAGAGACAGTCCTTTTCATATCTGAAGAGGTACTTGAAGTAAACTTTTACATTTATTTATTCTATAAACAAAAACAATGTTTGTAGTTTCTGATACTTTTCATGAATATTAAATTACTCTGAGAAAGAGACTTAATATAGAACTATATATGAAAATTAAAAGCAAGCCACTGATGAGTTACTGAAACAAGATTACATGTCCATAATTTGGAAGCAATGATTGTGCTGAATTAAAATAATTCTAACTGGTTTAAAGACTTTAAGAATGAATGGCAAATTGATAATAAGCAATTTCACTTTGATAGCATTACAATGCCAGGGATTCTTTCAAATCAATTCCTATTTCCTCCACAAAAGAGGTTTGCAGATAGTAATTGCAGAAAACACATCTTTACTGTCAGAGAAGATCAGCTTTTGTCTCTGAAATTGGATCAGCTCGCCTTCTTCAATTGCTATTTTCCACTGAGCTATAAAGCAGTGCAAGTATTACATCGCTGCACGGTGGGATCGGAGTCGGGGCACTGGGAAGAAACAATGGGACTGCTGTATGATCTGCGCGTGCAAAGTGCACAATACTTGATCTGGATCCCTGTTGTTTTTAAGGACAATGGTGACTGAACCAGGTATTTTAGACAAGCCTGGAAAATAAGCCAAAAGCAAACCAACCTTTATCTGTGGTTGGTTTGCTTTCGGAGGTCAAAAGCTTAAGAGTCAGTGTTACCCTTCAGCATGACTCCTGAAGCAGCAAGACTGTATAATATCAGTATCAGTCTGTCAGGCATCTTATTCCTTTCAAAACTACATTTGTTAGAGACTGAAGTTTTCCAGGGGTGAATCCTTTAAAAGCTCTGACACAGCCCTTCCTATGCTAACACAAACCATGCGATAGCACCAGCACTGTCTTTGGTCCAATGGGAGCAATATATTATTCGTGACTTCAGAAGCTGTTGCATGTCAGAGAGGAGGCAACACAACAAAGTCATGGCACGTAAGAAGGCAACTTTAGCAGCTAAACAAGAGAAAAAGCAAATAGAAAAGGACATCAAGAGAAAAACAATAAACAATAGTAAGCACCACGGAGGAAAAAGCATGGCCAAAACATGTTTCTGGTGATTATATGGGCACATGTATATTTCCAAGATTACATCAGAAACCCTCCTACATTTATCAAAAATTGATAACAGATCTTTTTCCCACCCCTCTCCTTGCATTTGCAAGAAATCAAAATGCTTAAAATCAGGTAATTCACAATCTCCCAAATCCCTGGAGGGCTGCATGATCCCAGATCATGGTAAGTACATAGTTCAGTGTACAAAACAGGAAATCAAGAGCAGTCATTATTTCACTACCTCTTAAAGACAGGGTTCAATCTGCTTCTCAGTGCACAAAGTGACTGCACCAGCTGCTAGCTTGAAAGGCTGCTGGCTTTCCAGAAAGAGAAAACACAGATTGCATGTAATGTATCAGGATTTTGACTGAAAGACAGGATGCCAACAAAACTTTTGGGACATAGTGTGATACAGCTGCTAATGTGAACCTCTCATGTCCAGCCTTGGCACTGAATGTTTCACGGTAATGTGGGAGCTGATCTATCCCACCTTGACAATCAGTGGCTGCTTCTCATCACCAGCTGTGCAGGCTGGCCATGACCGAAGCTCTCCCCAGATACCCCCTATACATTCTTCTTTGTTTACAGCATTTACAAAAAGACTAGTTTCATCCGTAATTCTCAGAGTTCTTGCTTTCTACAGATTTCCACAAAGGCTGTGGCAAAGGAAATTTCCTTTAAATTTGCTTTCAAGAATGACCTAAACAAACCTGTAGTGGTTACTATGCCATGCTCTTTGCAGACAGTCCCCATCCAGCTGAACTGCTCATGAGCGTGTTCCTTTGCACTGCAGTATCAGCAACTTTACTGCAGCATAAACCACACATCCCCAGTGGCCACTCTTCAAGAAAGTAAAGGCAATTGCTTGGAACAACATAATAAAAATGATATTGGACATCAAAGACTGGGAAAACTTCCTGAATCCTACGTAGGGCCATCAGTGGGAGGTCTTATGGTCTGGTTAAGGGGCACCACTGCTCTCCAAGATAATATATTGCTAAATGATCACCTAATACAAAGTGTAAATAATTTCCTAGAATGACAATTGATTGAGCAAAGTAGCTGCTCAAACTCCGTCAGGATTCTGTTATCAGCTCTCTGTTCAGTTCCTGAGTTTGCTGATCTTGTGGCATGTCTGCCAACAATGCTACTCATGCTTTGCTCTTCTATTACAAGCTGAACAAGGATCATCATCTACAGAAGTCAGATGATTAAAACCACTTCTTATTCCTTTCAAATTGAAAGGTGGTTTATCAAAGGCAATGTGATAGAATGAGAGAAATGGATGTGTAGTAACGGACACAGAGCACTCCCACCCGACAGCAATGCAGGAAGAGCTTCTGGCTGGTGAGTTTAGGGGCATAAGAAGTTATTTTTCCATATATTCTATTTACCTTGAAGGGAGCAAAATAAACCTCATACATTGCAGATTCTAACACAACAAATAACAGTACCACATGGGGCAGAATGTTTTGGTTTAGTAGTATAAGAATTTTTCTGACTACAAAAAACGCCTGGAAGATTCTGGCCAGCTCTGCTCATGGCTTTCATTCCTTCCATATAAAGTTTAGGCTAAGCAAAATATTGAAGATTTGTGTTTCACTGCTGAAATGAATAACACTCATTAAACGCACTTCACCATGCTTTCCCACTATTGAGTTTGGCAACAGCAAAGAGGCATACTGAAGATCCCTATGCTACTAAGTGCATAGTGAAGATTTCTTGAAGTGAGGAGAGAATGAAGTTTCCAAGGCACAGCACTTAACAGGCCATGGCGCTCAGAAAGGTACCTCCGGTTCTCTCCCAGCTACACCACTGACTTACTGTGCGTCTTTCAGCTGGGTAACTTTTCACTCTCCCTTTCTCTGTCTTGTCAATTTATATTGTCACGCTTTGGGCCACCAACTTTTGCATTCTGTGATGGTATAACTAGACAAGATCCGTCAGGGTCTGTTGGTGCTACTATAACAGATACAATAGGTAATAATGAGTTCGCAGGCTACAGGTAAGCATAGATGGTACAGGAAACAGTAGATAAATGACACGCAAATGGGAATTCTCTTCTTTAGAAGTCTGTCTGGTCAGTATATCTGAAAATAGAGAAGGACAGATTTTGAGTTTCACACATCCCCATTGGTTCTTTTGCTTGGAAATCCAGGAGTGTTATTGCAGTATGATGCCATCACAAGCACAAAGTAACCCCACTGAAGTAAATGACATTAAAGTAGACCAAAAGGACAACACTTACTAGCTACCATTGAAAGAAGGTAACATTTTTATCAACATATAATCCAGATTCCTAGTGGTGCTGGTATATTATAATAAGAGGAGGCTTTGAAATCATATTTTGAGGAACAAAAGTGCCCATGCTATTTCTTCTTTCGCTGTGCAGAAAGCAGGTGTCTTTAGGAAGGTCTCCCACAGGCTCCAGTGAGAGGGCATGGCAAAGGCAGCACTGCCATGGTTTTAACCTACTCTGGTTTTAATCCCTGCAATCACTTTCCAAGTCTTGATTTCCAAGCGACACTTTCTACTAAAACCTGGCTTGACCTATGGTTTGGGAATGGTTACTTCCACAGTATGGGTCTGGTACAGCGCTGGGAGTGCTGAATGACAACTTCAGAGGAAAAAAGAGATCCAAGGGTGAAACACGGTGAGGGAGAACGCTTGGGATGTTATATTCAAGGGCCGGTGAAAGAGAGGGAGAGAAAGAAGTGTTAACAAAAAGGTCTGTTAGCCTCTCACAGAACAAGAAATTTATGTGCAGTATTCTTATTGGAGCTAATAAGAATGACAGACAAAGAGAGAAAACAGCAGACTTCACACTGCTTACCAATTACCACTGTTTCTTCCCAAGGTCTGTAAACTAGTTGTGCTTAGAAAGTTAAAGATAAATGGTATTGATTTAAGCACATTACTAATAGTACCTTCGCTGTAGCAATTGGATTTCACCCAAAATTCTGTTGCACCTAAATTATTCTGTCATACTAGCTGCTCCTGTAAAAAGGCAAATTTGTCTTTTAAAAGCAGGATATATTGTGCCAAGTACTCCCATAGCATTTATGACCAAAAATATTTTAGTAAAAATGTCTGGATATTTTCAAATAGTATTCCAATGGGTTGTCAAATTAATAGTAAAAAAAATAATAATCATAATTCAGAGCTGTAAGGTAAGAAGTTGTACTACGGCTATGGACAGTTGAAACCCACCAGCAGATAAGAACACAAATTTGGAAGAAATACAACCCTTCTCAATTGCCTGTTTTCTACGATTGAAATGTGAAAAACGTATTATTTAAACAAAGAAACTGAGTACCTACATGGGGCAGGGGGAGGAATTTCCCTGAGCGGTTATTTCAACTATCCGTCAGAAGATCGCCATTCTGCTCGAACGGCAGTACAGACACACGCACCACGGACCCATATCCCTTCACTGGTGTAAGTGCAGAGCATTCTGCTCCTCTGAGTACAGTTGCTTCATTGTGTACCAGCAGAATTCAGAGCATTCGACAGAAGGGGCAATCAAAGCAGCTACTAAAGTCTACAGGACCTTTAGCACAGGATGAGGCTGCAATTGCGATATCAGTTCAAGAGGATTCAACATTGCATTTGAATTGATGACAAAATGAAATTGATGAGGCAAAATTAAATACCATAGACCAGAGCCTCAACCACATTAGTGGATCAACAGCATTTTTGTGGTAAGTCTTTCAAATCTAGTTTTACTTGTCTCTAAAGGATCCTTAAAGGACTTTCTAGGTTAGCTCTGCTAACTTTGGCTAACTATACAAAGCAAAGAATTGATTGCATTCCTACAGAAATGCCCCTAATAACTCCTTAGAATGAGCTGTGGCATTTTTCTACTAATTGTAGAAATAACTAATGGGCACCTTGAGCACGTTATTTATCTGTGTGTCAATTTTAAGAGATTTCAGTTGTGAAAAACTACAAGGCAGTATTTACTCTAGAGCACGCATGCTGCACCAGTAAAAATAAAATGCCCATTGTGAACTGGAAAATGAAAAGGAGCTTTGATCACGCAACTGTATAATAATTAAAGATACAAAATCCTGTGTTAGCTCCCCAAAGAACAGGGGATTAACCTGAGTTCAGTTTTCCTTGCACAAGTTCTCAGGAAGGTGATAGGAACCATAAGAAATTGTGTTCCGAGGATCATAACTCTCCAAAGGAGAGATATTAACCTAAGTAGTTTTGGACTGTAGCTATGTATTTCATCCATTTCAACAACCAGAAAAGAAAGAGTAACTGCAATTAAGCTTTTCTGCTGAGTCACTCCGTGGCACACGTGTTCTACTTTACCTCATTTCAATTTTTTCCTGAAGATGTAAGATCCAGGACATCAAAACAAAATAAAGCACAAGAAATTGAACAAAATTACAAATCCCAGATGGGGTTACACTTCCTCTGTGATGAAGATCTTAAATCACTGTTGTGTCTTGCACCTTTGTTCTTCATTTGCCCTACAGGTCTGCTCTCAGTTCTTGGTTCCTCACATTCTCATTGGAAGAAGTTTTCCTACCATGAGTATGACATTTCAAAATTGTGGACATTCACTTGGAACAAAACAAAGATCTATCCTGTTTTTCACAGATAGGATGAAATCCTTTTCTTCACATAGCTAGATGGCTGGGACATCCAGTAAGGGTATGACACAGCAGCTTCAGGTTCCTCCTTTTGGCCACTTGCCCACGTTCCGGATTCCCTGTCTCTATTGCCAGGATGACAATTATGTTGAGGTGACCGGCTTCCAAAATTTCTTATTGAAATTCTTCCATTATATATAAATAAATGTGGAGAAACCAGACTTTGAACCTAGGTATGGCTATCTGTGGAAGATCAATGACTGAAAAATTGAGCAGTGGATAGGGAAAATTTTATCTAAACTTACGTGTTCTCAGCACAGGTCCAGTTTTGCCCAATCAGCATTTTCTAATTAAAAAAATGCTATTGGCAAATTTATGTGTGGCTCTCCCCACTATGTTACCCTCAGTCACCTCTAAGTTCTGCTGGAGCTGAATCAGATCCAGAATCAGCACAAGGATAGCTGGTATTGGCATGAAGACTATTTAAAAAGAAAAGAAGAGAAATGAAAGAGGAAAAGAAAAAGCAAAAGCTTACTGCTGTATTTATAACCCCGCCACAGCTTCCATGCCAACAGCGACTCAACGGGGCCCCCAGGAAACTCAGTTATTTTTCAGTCTGGGAAAATGCCTTTCCACAGCCAAGAAGATCCTGATACAGTCTTCTTGCAGAATTTCTGGGAAAGAAAAAAAAAAGGACAAAAAGACCCCCCAAAACCACTGGGAGGTGAATGGGGGACTATATTGCTGTGCAATAGATGTTCAGGTGCCATATTTCTTCATCTGCCTTCCTTGAGTGCAGTTTCATAATGAGTGTTAACAGGCCAGCTTTAAACACTAAGGAGTACATTTGCGGTGTAATGTGTAGAGATTTGACGGGACAATTTCCCATTAACACTAATGTGCGCTGCATGGTTAAATCCCTAAACACCACGTTGAAAATTTAGTTTCAAAAGTGCCCATTACGTTTGGGTGTTGGATTTTTTTAAAACAGTTGTTAGTCTATTAAACATTCATTGCTCTCACGCTAGTCAGACAGAACTTTCTCTTTTCATTTCAGTTTAGACAGTTAATCACAAGATACATTTTTGCAACAACTTCACATACTAAACGAAAATTTTAAAATGAATCTTTAGAGCTGACACTGATTAACGTCTTCATAACACCTCATCTAAAGATCTACTCATAAATGCTAAAAGCTTCAGATAAATCTATGATCTAACTACAAATTTTGTTCACGAAGGGCAATGCTTTTTTTTTTTTCCACAAGCACAATAACTATGACGCTTTATAGAATTTTTGTCACAATTTTTCTGTTATTAAAGTTAAAGACAAAGTGAGTGGATGCATATTTGTATTTGTTGTTTGGAGGGTTTTTTTTTTTTTCTTTTTCTAGTTAGCCATTTAAAGCATTAACCAGGAAAAAAAATGTAAGGACTTTCACATTCAAGATGTGAATGCACATAAAACCAGGTAGAATACAGGAGCAAAAATTGAAGCATCAGGCACAATTATGATTATAAGCAAGTTCTGAGTGACAACAGTGTAAGAATTAAAAAAACAATGTGTGAAAACAAGTTTGTCTCCACCTTTCCTACCATACAATCTAAGCACGCGTCTGCTTTGTAAATCATGAGATCTTAAATGAAACGTAGTATAGTCTATGCATGAATGGCATAATCTTATTGGGAAAAGGCACACAGCATTGGACCAGCCTGTCTGCTAATTACATTTGTTACAGAAAACAAAGAAGAGTTATCTGCGTGTGTCCTGGGGGAGGGGAGATGAGCGATAATTCTTGAATGTATTTCAGAGAGGAAACAGATATGAAATGCCATCTGCAGACAACAGGTGAGTTTAAATTTATACTGTGTGGCCGCGATTTGGTAAGTGGACATGAGCAAACAGAGTCCACTACATTTACAACAATTAGTAGCTTTCTGAAGTGGAAGCTTGCCATTGCAGACAAGCATTTAATTCTTCAAAAAGCCCAATTTCTTCTTACGAGACAATAAAGTACTTCCTCTTGCAACAGCAGGTAAGCACTGAAGGCATCCTTAAAAATCTAACCCAAATGTGCTAAAGACACTTAATAATCTTTAAACTACATACAATACCACTTCCTTCCTGGTACCAGGATGTTGTAAAATGTCTAATTAGTCCTTATAATAGTGCTGACACCTCTGCAGCACATAAAAGAGGACTTTTAATTTACAAAAGACAACTCTGGTTGTCTTGATTTTTACCTTTAATTAGACTGCAAGACATAGCTCTGTAAGACTGCAGATGAATATTCCATTAATTTGGCTGTTAACCAACACATGAGGTATCAGCTTAGGGTACAAGATAGATTTGTGAGTCTTTTTTAAAAGCAATATTGTAATATTTTGAATTGATTTTTAATACACACTGTCTCATGGATTATTTAACTCTCTAATGAGGTAGCAAAAAATATTAAAGCAAATATTTTAAATGTCAGGTAAATGACCCAGTTTAAGGCAAAAGAAAAAAGAACTTTTCTGTTGATTTTCTTGCGATTGTACCAATAGCTGCATAGATTTTGGAAATAACTTTGTAATGTTTAGATTTTATATTGGTGCAATAATTGTGCGCAGTAGGGTACTGCACCTAGCTATGAAATTTATTTAAAAATGAAATAAGAGGCATGATGGAAAATACAGAAAAGTCAGTTGCCCCAAAGGAAATATAAATAATTTTTAAAGTAAAAGTGTTTCTGTGGCAACACGAACTTTAATAAGTCAAAATTTGCAATACTAGTAAGCTATAGCCCAATGACAGGTAAATGCATGTGTCTGAGTAAGAGAACCAGTGGAAATTACAGTCTTAGAGCTGTCTAACGAAATCAGAGGAAGTGAGCAATACGTGTCTGAGCACTTAATAAAAATCACCGTCCAGCTCACAACGTGTAACACAAGCCCTAAAATAAGGGTAAATCTGCAGTTTGATATGTAAGGGACAAAGTGTATCATTTGACATGAGCACTTGCCTCAACTGCCATCCACTCCAAACATGACAAAGAAGGGGGGCAGCCTGACAGGTCCTTCTTTTTTTTGCGTCAGCACATCTGGAAGTGGCAAGGAGTTGGCTGCTGCCCTCCTATAATTCTCTTCCCAAACAGAAGCTTCAAGAAAGCTCTTTATGCATCCCACTGTAATGATCGCAAGAAGACACATGAGATAGATAGTAAAATTTCTGGTGAAGTTACACACCACAGGAGAAATATAAGGAATATATAGCATCTATAAAAAGCTATCTGAAGCACAAATTCAGACAAAGAAGTAAAATGATGTCCCTGTTTTGTAAAAAGTGAAGATGTTTGGGAAACAGAATGTCTTCCCTGCAAGCGGGAAAAAAAAAACCCGCAACAATTTTGATTTAGAAATTTCAGTGGGTCTACAGAGTAATTCCATGTTAAAACATTGAGTTCTCTTACATAAAGGAAATTCATCAGAACTTATTTTTCTCACCTCCTTTGGAAATGTCAGCTCAGCACTCAAAGCAGAAATTGTGGTCCTTTGGCCAACTTCTACAATCGGTGTATTGCATCCATACAGACTTAAGGGTTCTGCACAGCTCCTTCCTAGCCAGTCTTTCTTGTCTCTAAAGCAACTCCTGCCAAGTGTATAAGAAACTGCACTACAATATTAACAGATGGGCTGAGTAAGAAGATGCTGCATAGCAGGGAATCACGCCCTCAGTCATAGCCATCTCCCTTTGTGTATTTATATCTTGAGCTACCGAGATTTCAAAGTAAGACTTAGGGTGACAGAAGTAACCAGCTCCTTTACCATGGATACTGGCAGATCTGTTCAATGTGAGTTCTCTCCAGCTATGGACTGACAAAGCACAGTCCAGACTAGAGGGGTTATTAAAAACTGAAAGTACCTGGCCTTAAATTTCAGTGTACGTATTACTGCCTGGGTAACACCTCCTTTACAATTGTTGCTCCAGAAGTCAAGAAAAAAGTTTGGGTTTTTAATAATTGAAAAATGCAATTATCTAATCTATAACACCTAATTAAAAATTTAGAAAGCTCATAATGATCACCTATTCATTTCAAGGGAGAATGCTGGAAAAGAGACAGGAGAGGATTAAATATAAATAAATTAAAATAACAAAAAAACTGTTCAAAGTATGATGGTTGTGTTCATGGCTAACACCAGAATTCCAGTGTGCATCATACTCTACAAGGATGAATATAAAACCTTCTCTGTCCCATATTACCACATACATGATGCATTTTAATACTAATCTATGCTTTGGTTACATCCGGAGACACCTCCAGAGTGGTGGTAAGCCTAGTATAAAAACACATTGCCAAACCACTGGGCTCAAACAAGAAAAATGAAAATAATCAAAGAGAAAGCTTCAAACACAATGGGACACTGAGGAGTGCTTTCTTTGGACATGAGAAAACTTGGGAAGGCCTGAAAGAAGTACAGAAAAGTAATGAATGGTACAGAGATAATTGGGGAGTGGCTGGATTGCCTGTATCGTTATAGAACAGGGTTAGATGAAAATAAAAAAAAGTGAGAGACATGGTTGAAAAGGTTTTTTTCATTCCACATCATGTTGCAGAATTCACCAACATCAAAACCTGAAGATTAAAAGTACATTTCCAAAAGCAATCACACGGGATCACCAAATATGTGGAGCAATAATTAATGACAGTTCACATTTAAGAAGTAAGAAAATAAGTTTTCCAACTATTGAAGACCAGAAGGAGTAAAGGCAAATCATTCCATTAAACAAACAAGTGACTCATGTATGATTGGACATTTGCATTTAAGACATATGAAGAAAATCTTTTAAATGGGACGTTAATAATTCCTCAGCTGGGAGTAGTGGGTCAAGTTTTGGAAATTGCTTCATGAGATGGACCAGCTAAAGATGTTCCCAGAGAGACACACAAAGATTACTAGAGGTCTTAAAAGCACGACCTATGAGAAAAAAATTGAGGTTGTTTAAGCTGCAGAAGAGAAGCCCAGAGGACATGACCATATTCTTCAAAACATAAGTTATTGGGAAGAGGATACTCCTTATCTGTGGTAGGCAGGATAAGCAAAAATGGGCTTGAATTGCTGCAAGAAATAAGAAAAACTTTTTATACAAAGTTAAATGCTGGAATAAATTTCCAAGGAAGTTGCAGCGCTTTCATCAGAAGTCTTGAAAATGGCTTGGGAAGTATTTGCAAGAGATGAGATAGCTGGACTTATCTCAGGACAATCTCAAAACATCTCTTATTTTATCTGATTTTATATATTCTGGAGTCAAACAATAAAGATGGTGCTTTGTTTTAGACATGTCAGTATTCTATATCACGTGATTAAAACCCTTACAGCTAGTCTGTGCCCATCCTACTAACCCATCTATTAACTCCTGAGGCAAACAACTAGTACCCTCTCTACCTCTGCTACTTCAATTTACAACGTTGATTATCTCTGAGTAATGGAAATACCTATTCCAAACAGTTTTTAGATCAGGCAGACTCTTCTTTTCAGAGACACGGAACAGAGGAATAAGGCTATCTAGGTTTCTTCCCCTGAAGCTGCCTTTCCCACAGAGATATGGTCTTAAATTGTCTACAGCTACCTAGCTTTTACTTTTAAATAAAGGTAGATTGTTAACAGATGTTCCAGAGAAAAACATCTAACAAAAGATAACCCTTTCCTTCTGCCTGGCTGTCAGCCCCAGCGATGTCAGGAACAGTAACAACAAAACCAGAGCTTTGGCCAAGGACATGGGGCAAAATGCATGGGCAGGGGAGGGGTGGCAGAGTATTCCAGCCCAGACCCAATTCTAACCCGAACTAAAAGCCCGCCAGTCTATTCAGAAGAATGAGTTCTGTGAAAGTCTCACACAAATTCACCTGGAACAAAAGTGCCAGCACAGAGCCAATTTAAAATGAGTATCACACTTCATCTTCCTTCTCAGTAGAGGCACGCAGAATCCACAAACCACCTTGCCTTCACGCTCCTCTTTCTTCTCTCATACGTAAATGTACAATTTAAAGTACAGTCCCAGACAGTCTCCAATCATAACCATTTTATTTACCAAAAGTAGTAAGTAAAGCGAATTTCATGAGGCCTCTATAATTACGTCTGAATCATTCAAACAGCTGCAGGGCCCAGAATACAGGCTTTGTTCAATAAAGATATACAAACTATAAACTTTGTTTTTCTCTTTCACATCCTTTTAGATGTGGATGAACCAGTTTGTGTCATCGGTTAAAGGACACCGGCATTGTTTGCTCTAATACCCCGACAATATTCCCTGAGAGACTGGCCTTTTTCACCCTTTTCTTCTTCCCCAAGAACTGAAGTCCCATTTCTCATAAGACAGATCAAGAGGGCAGAAACACAAGCTCGCAGGTGCCACAGCTCATCATCATACAGTTCTCTGGGGAGACTTAAGGTTAGTTATCATAGCCAAAAAGAAACAAGGAGACATTTCTCTCAGAGCAAAGTGATAATCCACAAACAAACTGTTTTCTGCTCATCCTAAGTTTCTGTGTGCTCTCACATCTCAGTCGGTTTGCCATCCACAGCACAAAGCTTTTTAGCAGTTTAATTCAATGTACTGGCAGTATATTAAAGAAATATACACATTTATTTGATTTTAGTGCTGGTGATCCTTTTGTTTTGCTTTTCATTTATATCTAGGCAATGTTGTTAACTCCTTCAGTTAGAGATTTTATTCTTACTATCTAAATAAAAAGACAACAAAAGTATTCCAATCTCTTTTTACAGATATATCCAGAATTTTTTAAGATGTTTAAAGGAAGGTAGAGGACAAAAGGCCCGGAGAGCCAGCTAAAAACAGACTTTCCTGCCTACAGACAGGGAGCTGGGACACCTCACTCCTAAGCCCCACATCTCAGGAGTGACCCGCAGAAGTTACATGCTAAGCAGTAACCCATCGAGTACGGCACACTCAGTACCAGAATATTTCCAACATTTTTCCCACATTAGGCTCTTAAAAGCAGGGAGGAAACCACTCTAGCCATACTTTAGAGCCTTCCTTTGGTGTCAAAATACACTCACTTTTTCTCCTTTTTTTTTTTTTTTCCAAGTCAGTGACTTGGGCCACAAAGATGGGAGCCATCCTCGCTCCCTTTCCTGTCCAGTCAGGGAGCTCTGTTGGCATTCTCTGAGGAAGGAGACATGGTTTTAACTCTCAAGCTAGGGTAGCAAGGGTTTTTTCTTTTACTTTTCTTTGTCTTTTTTTTTTTCTTTTTCTTTTTTTTTTTCTTTTCTTCCAGACTTGGGGTAAGTACTCTAATCCCTGGGCCCTTATTTTAAAAATGACTCACATTCTCATCCATAGCAGCCACACTCTTTTTTTTCTGAGGTAGTCTACATCTCCACATGTATGTTAGCCATGGTCTGAGTGGATCCTACCGCTGGATCAACTCTGCCATCTGCTCATTTCTGAATCGTGTTGCTGCTGCAAAACTGCTTAGAACAGCATGCTTCCGAACATGCCAAACAGCAGAACAAGAGGCACTGAGAGGAATCTTAAGACAAAAAAATGAACAGGAAAATGAGTATAAGGTCTTCCAAGGGCTCCCCAAATAAAGGCCAGCTTTTGAGGTTGTTGTGTGTGGGGTTTTTTGACCAGCTGACTTTTATTTGGAAGCAATGTCCTAATTTTTGAAGGAGTCTTTTAGCTCCTTAGAAACTCCCAGCTTCATGATTTACTTGATCATTGCACAAAGGTGGTTTCAATCTCCTTATGTTTCTCATTGTTTTGCATGTGGCTATCCATTATAGCAGAAGAAATTACAAAACTCCCAGAAGATATTATCATTTTCATATCTAGTAAGTCTGATGAGCTTTCTAGGAGCAGGATGCATGAAAAGATGCATAAGGAAACTGGATTATAGGAAAGAAATAAAAATATGGAGAAAGAGGAGAGGACAAAGAAAGGTGAGGATTTCACATACCGATATAAAAATGAGGGCAGAAGGGCTATCTTTGTTTATGGAGGCTACAGCTCTCCTCTGAGGTCATTAATGATTCATTGCACATCACAGGATTAAAAACAAGGAACGGGTACATCAGCAAGCCTGAGCAGCTAGCCAGATTTCTGACTCAATCAGCCAGCGTTTGCGAAAGCCTCCTTCTATTCCTTCCTCAGAAAAAAAATCCACAACTATTTTCCTCCGCAGTACTAACGTCCTGCTGTAACTCGTGAGGTACCGCAGAGCCCTCACCCGAAAGCACAGCCTCCAGCCGGCAGCCTTGACTGCAGCACGCCTGTGCTGTGCAGGGCCAGGAGAAAGGTGCTTGAGGTTGGCCTTAGTTGCTGGAGACACCTTATCATCCCCTCCCACCGCCAGAGCTGATGACGACAGGGGTAGAAGGAGAAATGAGTCTCCATTGTTGAAAGTTCTTTACTTTAAAGAATACTCAGATGGGCCTTTGTTCATAATTTAAATGCCTCAAATTAGAGGTATACGCTTCACTAACATTCCCACTAGCATCAAGAGGGCATTTATCAAAGGCTTCATTGGGAACAGAAATTATCCCTTTGTGATTTTGCCATTACAGGGCTTCTCTATTTTGCTATTGCAAATCATAACCCCCAGTCACATCAACAAAACATTACAAAATCAAGGCGCAGGAACTCAGGAAGTCTTGGAAATCACCGCTTTTGTCTGCCGGAAATGAAATGCCCTTCTCCAGTTTCAGTTTCTCCTGTTGCGAGTCAGATTGCATTGCAGTGCATTCTGCTAAATCAATCACACTGTAAAATGCATTAACACTGCTCACCCCAAAAATCCTGTTTTTCATGTAATCTTAGGATGATGGTGACACAAAGCAATCAAAGCAAGATCACTGACATATACAGCTAATGTTCTACCCTCATCTCATCACAACGTCCTTCAGAGTTATAGCCCAAACGGTACTTACACATTCCATTGTATTTTGCCTCTTACACCACATTCATAACGACGGCAGCAATGACATAGAGAGGAGCACAGCCAGGATCTGTCACATTCAGCTCAAGTTTTCTCAAAGGGGGAAGCCTGCTAGTGCATATTTTATATTTAGTTTCTAATTACTGTCTTAATTTATGCCTCTGCTGTCACATGTGCTTTTTATGACAAATGCAAAAATCAAAGAAAGCATGTTTTGTTGTTCCAGTAAAAATGGTGAGGTATGGCATTCAGCAGATTTCTTCTTCGTAAAAGGGTGATGTTTCTCACAAGAGCATTCAGTTGAGTCCAGAACAAGAAGCAGAAGTTGGTAGTCAAGATTTCAGCTCTCCAGTGTTTGGATCGGATCCCACCTGCATTCTGGAAGAGAGATGAGTACATGAAATTTGAATATATCTCATGGGCTTTCCCCACTCCAATGAAAAACAAGATGCTCATAGATTGTTATTGTATAGAGTTCTCCAGGTACAGCTAACGATTCATCATGTACCTGTTCTGATAATCAATTACTCATTGCTACACAGTAGCTTATCAAAACCCTTACTATATATCGTTAGATGCTTGTTATACATCTGACTGCAATATGGCCAAAAACACAGAGAACTTCTATTTTGTAAAGTAAAAGAAAAAGTTGATATACTGAAAAGCTGTGCCTGCGTGTCTGGAAACTCAGTAAAACATGTACAAATTAAAAAAAAAAAAAAAGAGCAAAAGCAAACTTGCATGAACAAATGGAGATTTTAATTAAAAACAGGATAAACATGGATTCTGAGCATTTTTCAGGATCAAGTGACCTGGAAAAAGAGAGAGAAAACCTTGAGTGGATAAAAAGTGTTTACAGTACAAATGAGAAAAAAATAAAGTTCAAATAACAAATTTAAGTAATTAAAATTGGAAAGGGAACTTCAAAAAAGATTTTAAAAGAGAAACTGGAAATTATATACCCAATGATATTTGACACTTTATTTACACACAGACAAATAATTTTCTCCTCATTAGTGCATATTTCTTCCCCTTCTACAGCTATTTAGCTGCTACAGTATCTCAGACATGATCATTGTGAGGTTTTTTTTTCCACTTTTGTTCATTAGTATTTGCATGGCAGTGGCTCCAGACACCTATAGGATGCCCATATTTGAGATGAAGTACCTACAAAATACTAGAGAGATTCCTGGTTCCGAGGTGCAACAGCCTAAACCTTTTATCCAGCAAAGGCACTCATGCTCCTCTTTTCAGAAGAGAACGACAGGTCAGTGAGAAAGGCTACTCACAACTGAAGCTACGTTTTGTAGAGGCGTCACAGGCCCTCCCCTGCCTGCTTTGAATACTCATTCACACAAGGACTACATATGCGCTCCAGTAAGACACTTTCTCCCCCAGGTAACCCTGTCTTTGGCCTAGTATGCATGTTTCCACAGGAGAAGGTTTTCACATTTTCATCCTCGTGCCATTCTGAAATTTCTCACGGTAGTTCACACACCAATTCACAAACCTCTGAATTTTGCCTGAGTTTTGGAAAATTTTGGACCCCGACGTGTCAGACTGAAAGCAAGAGAATCAGCGACAATTTCTTTCTCACAGCTACAGAGTAAAGTTACTCACTTCAGTTTTCCCCAGTTCTGGCAATTCAGGGCACCGTGAGTCATTATCCTCTCTTGCCAACTACTGTTTCAAAGCACAAATCTCCATAAGGGGAAATTAAGTATTTCTACAAACTCACCCTTCAAGAGCCAAGAGAACTGTTTCACTTGAGAGTGCTTCCTGACATGACACATGGAAAAAAACCCTCAACATAATCACTGCAGAGTAATGAGAAAATGTAATCATATTCCAGACCTGTCACTTCTTCTGTTTCTGAGACAGGCAAGTACATTTCTGACATTTGGGGCCCATTTCTGCTGCCGCTGAAGTCAAGGGAAAACCCTCCATTGCCTTGAACAGGCACAGACCCACTACTATGTTATAGAGCAGATCTGCTGTAAAAAAGCAAGGATCTTCCTCAAGAGGACAGATATACATAGCTGAGCCGCGGCTCTTCTCCAGCTCTTCTGCAAGGTAAGCTGCAGGGTTCCACAAAACAGAGAGAGACAGGCAGTAATAGGATCAAGCGCTGTTCTTCTTGTGAGATGGACCAAATTAAATTTGCCTGAGATTAATTTACCTTCTCTATTTCCCCTAAATAAATAAATAAACAACACTACAGCAGAACAAAACAAGCTTATTCTAGTGCTTAACTAATTAACTGTACTAATTAGTGTTTAATGGCAATGATAATTATAATCATACCCCTGTTCCTCTATTGAGGTTGCCACATCAGATGGATTGCAATGTTCCCCCTCCTTCTACAAACTTAAATCAATATCACTTCAAACCTGACAGGGTCATTTCATGAAAAGTGATCAGAGAGTCACCTTTAATTTCTGCGCTAAACTGAGAAATTCAAAAGCCTTTTGAGTGGTGGGAGGAGAAAGGATAAAGCACCACTTTGAGTAATTAAATCAGTAAACGAAGCTCCATGCTGTCCCACGCAGGCATCATTCTTTAGGTTTTAATTTGAAGTAGTCAAGTATAAACAATCCCAAAGCCAATCCCAAAGTTCACACGCGTTGTGCAACTTGCGTGTTTCTAATAAAAACACAGAAACAGACTAATTTTGGTTAGGAAGGAACTTTGTAGTCCAACCTATCATTCAAACTAGGGCTACCCAGACCAGCTTACTCATGGCTTTGTCTAACCAAGCACCCAGCTAAGACAACCACAAAGGACATCATAGGATATAAAGCAGACAAGAAATTCCCATAAGGAATGGGCAGAAGAACCCTGCAGCGATTAACTCTGCTCTACACAAGGCCACACCTGACCTTTGCATGAGAACAAGAATATATAGGGAAGCTATTGAGCAGCTAAAAACTTCCATAAGCTCAGCATGGTACTAAGATACATATTCAAATACAGGTCAGGGCTTCACACACATAATAAGCATACACAGCAGGAGTATTTTCCTGAGTATTATAATAATGATGGAAACAACATGTATGAACATAACATTCCAAGAAAACAGAATCTGAAGCATCCAGAGGTTGGAGAATGACTGTTATTGTTTTCAATGCCAAAATCAGAAACACAGCGGAGCTGAGTCTTATAGTGGCTTTTGATGTGGTCATTAGCTCTAAACATGGTAGAAGGAATCTCGTAAGAGAAAGACAACTAACGAGGAAACACGAGCTTTTGATCTATCTTAGCCAGCCATCCTCCTACCTTATTGGGATTTTTTTGGGGGGGGGGCGGGGGGGGGGAGGGTACTTTTTAGAAACATTATATATACAGAAAGACAAAAATAATCCTGAAGTTAAGTCTTTCATTTTGCAAGAAAAATTGTCAGTTTTAACAAATGCTGAAGGAACAAGAACTTGTCCCTGTTCCCTGGCTACCACCTTCTCTCCATCTCTCTCACTAGGAATATACCTTTCCCTTTCTGTTATGCTAACTCCAGGAGGAAATAAAATATACATTTCCACTAGTGACTAAAGCTCTGATCCTACAATTAGTTAAACACAACCTTAATTTTATGCATGTGAGTCATACCACCAACATTCCCATATGCCAGAGACTTTGTGGGACTGGTGCCCAAAATGAAACCATCATGAATGAACTCCATTTTTGAGTTGCAGAATCAGGGTTGGAAAGTACATGAAGAACTGAGATACTAGAACATAAATCTACAGTATAACATAGGCCAAGGAACTAAGCATTAAAAAAAAAAAAAAGAAAAAGGCAGATTAGCTAATTCCTTATTCTGGGGAAAAAAAAAACCCAACCAAACCCTACACAGGAGTTGATGTTATTAATTAAGAAGTTTCATTCTTGTTACCCAACAGTTAGTGCTTCTCCAACAAAAACATGGCAAAATGCCTCATTTTAAAGAGTGCACGCCAGACTTTGTATTTAACTCTGCTTGCTTTTGGCCACTGCAGCATGATAAATTTGGTACATCTTTCATTCTGGCCCCATATGTTAGAAGTAGGTCTAAACCCAACTCTTTTCTACATATGCAAACCCAAAAAACTTCAGTGATTCATAGTATTAATGAAAATCGCTAACACGTACTTATCATTTTACATTTGAAAAACACTCTACAAACATTAACTAAATAATTAGAACTAAATATAACTAATTAACACACTAATGAATTAATCATATGAGTACTGTGTATGCTGCTTAAAATGGCTGCAACATTTTAGTAATGAAACGGTTCATTACAACAGTGGTAATGGCTAGCTCTATTACAGGAACACATGCCAGAAACAGACTTGCAGTGTAAAAGAAGATGGTAGAACAACATTTAACAGCTCAGAGTGAAATCTCAATACTTGCATTGCTGAACATGTCTAAAAGGAATGGGTTCAGAATCTCTCCCCATTGACATTTTTGCCACCTGCTAGAAGACAAGTGTATTGTACAACTGTTACTCAAAAGCAAAGGTGACGTTACTTCAAAGCTCGGTGGAATCTCACCCTATTAGTAAATTGAATCTTTTTCACCTTTTTACAAAGTATTTTATAGAACCATCTTTCTCTGCGTATTAACACCACTATTTTAATACACATTAAAGCATATCTCCTGTAAACCCAGTGCATGCTCAGCATTTAACATCATATGCTGTACACAGAGTCATTGTCAGAAGACAGCACGTAATTTCTTCACAAACATCACCACTTTGTAGTTCCAAGTCTCACTTCCTTCTCTAGACAGTTTGTAAATATACTACTCGCAGGCTAGGGCAGCTGGGGATTACTCTGATTTGAACCTGCATAGCAAAGCCTGCTTAATGCTGTTTCTCCTATTAAGCAGATCAGTTGAAAAACAAAAATAAATTATTTGATTTTACAAGGGAAACTTTTAATACCAAAATATGAATTTAAAATTTAGAGTGTGCAAATATTTACCATGCTCTTTTCTCACAATGTTCCTGATAGCAAACTTATCCCTGACAATATTCATCCCCTGTAAACACTGGCAAAGCAATTTCAGAATTGTTATTCCATTGCATATTCACTAGTTGTTGCTGGAGGTATTTTGTTCAGCTCTAATTAGCACAGTTAATAAGATCAATATTTTCATTACTGAATGCTGCAATAAGGCAAAACATGCTTAAAAACTTACATTTACAAAATACCAAGAAATACAATTCTTAGGAAATCCTAGTCTTCCATTGCAAAAGCAAAAAGCCCTCAAAAATTGGAGGAAAGAACCCCTTTCAGTGTTTTTCATTTTGATGAGGACAAAAAATTAAAATTAAAATATCCATATTAGTCAGGGATGCTTTTAGAGAAAAGAAGCATCTTTTTTCTAATTGCTCTTTTAGTACTATTTACAGGAGTCCAATGGCTTTTCAGAGGAAATAAGCACTGGATTCGGCATGACTCTCATAGACCTATCACTCTTTGCTCCCTCTCCTACCTCAAAAAAACCCCACAGAAACCTGAAAGAAAAGCAGAGGCACCTCAGTCTAGTGGCAGTGTTTAAAACTCTGCTTCAGGAGCGGCAAAGGGAGAGCAAAGGGAATGAAAACAATACAGCTGCAGCGGACAACATGAGCACAAGGTGTGAGAAAACGTCAGCATCTCTGCCCTCCAAGCGCAGGCACCGGTCCTTGGGGCGTTCAGGCAGCTCTTCCACCTGCAGAGAGCTCCCACTTCTGCCACAGGAGACACAACGGTCTCTGCCTTCTCTGGACCTTGTGACCACTACAACAGCACCAAGGAAAAGGAAGAAAAATACGTACGTCAGACCTCCTGTTTCTCAGATACCTAGGTGTTGTTAGTCAGCATTCTTCAAGTCTAATAATAATAGCTCAGAAAAGGGTCCAGAGCCCAAACCTCTACTTTCCTGGCATTATTCTCTTCTTTTAAAGAACAAAGCTCAAATCTGCACTTGGAAAATGTTCTTCCACCCACCCATCCATCCATCCATCCACGCAACCTCTCCAAATACAACTCTCAATGAATTGACAGTTCACTGTGCCCTCTGCAGAAACGTGAGTCAGGAAATTGACACTGTAAACCACCCAAAAATAATCCCATGCTCATGTTGAATGATTATTTTCAAAACTGTTCCTTCAGAAAAATATGATCAAGTATCAAACAGATACTGTATAATTAAGCAGCAAGACGCAACAGGGAACAGAATATAGGTCTGGTGCTTTATTAAACCTGAGGCTGACGGTCCAGGTTGTCAAAGCAGAAAGAAGAGCATTATATTACACAGCTTGTAACAGAAAGCTGTTTCCTACGGTAACACATCCTGCACCTGTTCAGGTTTTGCCACCCACTGTGTCCACTTGAATTGGTTTTCTTCATTTCCATGACCTTCTTTTCTACTCAACTAGTTCCGTTTCCTCTCCAACTAACATGGTAAACTTGCGATTTTCAGCATCAGAGCTGAACAAGATGTTTAGAAGCCAAAGCCACAAAAGACAAGACAAATTTGGAATAACACTTCTAGGAATGGCAAGTGAAAGTGCTGATGAAACATGCCAGGCAGTTCCCCAAGCATATTCCGTTTGCTATTAGCTATATGAGTTCTCATAAAAAGCCCTGTTCTTTTAAGATGACAATTATAGCAGCACGGCCAGCTTGATCTACTGTCCAAATATGAAACACTTAATTTAAGAAATGGAGGAAAGCTATTTAATAAGAGGAACATAAAGAGAAGCCATTTGGGGACTTACCTGATTAGTGAGCTTCACATATTCATTTTCTAACAGACGCAAATGCAGTAAGCTTAGAACTACAGGAGGCAGTATGTGCGTGGCTAACTTACAGACTCAAATGAGACAATATTTGAACTGTATCACTGTTTCTCCAGCAGGAAGGAGCTGGCAAAGGGCTAGGAGAACAGAGGACGAGGGCAGATGGTTACTCAGAAAACCTAAAACCAAACATGCAAATAGAGTCTCCAATGGATACTAGATCAAGCCAATACAACCCAACTATTTTCTTGATTCTCCACTTCCCCTGGATTGAAAAAGTACTTAGATTCTTATCTGCAAGGGGACATATCACTCTGGCAAGATGCCTTATTTCCAAATGTAGCAGCAGATATGAACCACCGTTTCCAGAAGCAGTCTTTTCTCTTTTCCTTTTCATGAAACAGGGCTGCATTTTGGAAAAGAACAAAGGCATTCATCATTAAACCCCATCCCTCAACAAGATGTGCCAGAAGCCCTGGTAATTCATCAGTCACCAGCTCTGTCCAGAGAACTCTCATAAACTACAAGTCTGTGGCTAGTCCGAATTACAACAGCAGGAGAACACTGGATCATCCTATAGAAGAATCTCAACCCAAAGACTGTACCGAGAATAATTCAAGTTTATACTGCATAATTTCCTATTTTCATTATGTCACACAACAGATTTAGAGACTGTTGTACTCCATTGTCTGTTCTTTTTACTGTCTCTGTCACTAGAATGAGACACCCAAAGCATAATGCCAAGTGCAGTCTGTGAAAGATAGTAATACACTGAACTCCTTCATATTTTATAAGTCAATTTGCCAGGCGCTCCAGTATGTCCTTACAGGCTGCCACAGCTGTAAAAGAGAACAAAAATAGCTGGCATGACAGACCTTCCATAGAGTAGCTGTCATTACGAGGCATACCTTTCTGACAGACTGGAGAAACTGCGTAGCAAGAAACGGTGCAAACATAACACATTATGGTTATCATTTTAATACTGTATTTGTGAGACCTTTTGAAAATACAGTATTTATGGGTATGCATATATTATATACATATACATACATACATATATAAAAATATATATTTCCGTACACGGAAAGCCAAAATTCCTTGCTACCTTAGGTGAGGAAAGGTGAGGACAGACCATATGCAGGCGAGTTCTCTGCCAATGGACTGAGAGAGAAAGTGAGGGAAAAATAACACTTCTCTGCATGGATCTAAGGTTCATAACTGCTGCTGTGGACAGTATCTAGTCTGGAGACACTGGCGTTGTGGTTGAAAAGGGAACAGCATTGCCCTCATATGGCATTCCTATTCAGGGTCTCATCAGGCGTGTTTTGCAAAGGAAAGCTGGAATTTATCCTATATACAAAAAAGCCACTGCAACTCTACTCCAAATTTTTGGCTGCAGAAACCAAAACCAGAATTATACTCTTATGCCCTTAGAGATATAAGAAAACCTCAAAAAAAACCAGAAACCCAAAATTTTCAGAAACAATTGCCAGGAGTTTTGTATTTATTTGTTTGTTTGATGGTGGTCTGTGCCTAATAAACAATGCATCCTTCTAAGCCATCCAGCTAAATTGAAACCAAACAGAGAGCCAAAATCCATCCATCTCTCTTCCCACCCCCATTCACAGGAAAACTTTGATCTGTCACGTTGGCAGTAAAACCAAAAAAACACCCAACCAAAAACATTCCTATCACTCCACTGCTTCACTTAAACTCTGCTAGTTAAACTCCACTCAAGTAAGCAGTTACCATTTATTGGTCCATTTATCTCCTAGCATTTTCTGTGTAGTATCTCTATAATCAAATACAAAAATAAAGTACTGCAACTCAGTAGGAGCAACACAGACACTGTTAGGAAGGGACTGTACTATTTGAAGGTCAAGTAAAACAGCATTTGGAGTCAAGTGGCAGTCAAAACCCTGCCATATCGAGCTGCCATTACAGAGGTTTATGCTCTCCATTACACTGAAATATAACTTGAGTTGCTCTGGAATTTCTGCTCATTTACACCAGAGTAAATCAGCAAAGGTTTTGGATCATAGGAATTTAGTTCACTGATGACTGAGCTTAGTCACATCACAGAGGGATACCTGCACAGTCTTTAATCAGAGAGAGTTTAGTTCTTTCTTTATACAGAGACTCTAGATCTTAGAGGATACAATTTTCTGTTCTGTCAGTGAATCATGGCTTGAAGTTTGCTTAATTCTACCACAGTGTGCATCTCATGTAATGGTCACCCCCACAGACAAGATTTCTACCCAAAGTACTAGGTTATTTTTGAAAGAAACCACTCTTATTTGCCTGAAGTTGTCGGTATGGTACTTAAATAGCCACATTCATATACTGATTTCTCTAAATGCTTGTTTTCAAATGCTTTCAATTATTTTTGTTTTTGTTAAAGTTAGAAAAAGTTTAGGCGAGTAAGGAACACATAAGATTTAGAATAGATTCATATCAATCACATATTTAAATTGGGAGCATGTAAACCAACAGCCATATTAAAAGCTGGACGACCAACTGACATTTCTAGGACTGCTAGTACTACTTTAGTCAGGCACAGAGGCATCTAAGTGAGAGAAAATAATAAAAAAAACCCACACACACCAAAGGACAGAGGGGCTGTGTAAAACCTCAGGTGGCTTTGACATTTAAGTGTATTAATTTTCAGATAAGCCATGGACTTTGACCGCAACATGTGATAGGAGAAGTCAGAGAACTCAGCAATGGAAGAGAAGAATTAGCAGTGCATTAGGCAGCTCTGTTCCAGTCTGATGGAACCATGTGTATTTACTGGCCACCTGGCATATTAGGTTAATATGAGAGGGTATCAAATGAGGAAACTGAAAAGCCAATGTGTATTGTCTATGAAAGTGCATGAAAACGATCGTGCACTTAATGAAAAACTAGAGCAAAAACCAATGTCCCGCATCACTATTACATAACTACGGGAAATACATTACTTTGATAAGTGGTTTCATAGGGCTTATGTATCACAAGTCTCCACAAGTCTAAGTGCTTCCACTATCAGAGAGGTTTCATTCAAATGACCTTCGAGGCTTCATCTCATTCCCTGGGACAGTATGTTGTCTTTTACAGTTATGTTGAATTCCTCAGTATACCGAAACCAACCAGAATCCAGATACCTTTGATCTTCAGTATTATTCACAGAGAGTCTCAATCTATGAAGTGTTTTCACTCCTGGTACAGTAAGAAGATTTGGACTCCAGATTCTATATTGCAACTGTTAACTTCAGTAGTTAGAGGAGGCCTAGCTAAGAAGTAAAGTTACTGAACAAAATTGGTCCTGTTTTACCTGAAACCAGGACATTAGGTAAAAGTACTCAGTCCAGAAAAAGGAAACCTTGCCTGGGGAGAGCTGTGGGTTTGACTCCCAACTCTCCCCCTCACCACTGAGCACTCTGGTGACCAGACACTAAACTACCCTTAACTGAGGAGCACACTCCACCTTCTGCAGGAATCGGTATCACAGTGAGCCACAAAATCCACGCAGGGTACACAGAACCAAAAGAATAGATCTGCAGTCTCACGGTTGGCATGTGATGCATTCCTGTCTCTCCTCTTCGACTATGCCTGTATTTCACATTTAAAGGAAATTAAAGATAAATGGGAGTCACTACCCTCACCTTCAGTCCAAAGGCGAATGGCAATCCCTTTGCAGGCTCTACAGGGTACAGGGCTGCAGATCTTAGAAGATCTCTGCAGTGTTTAGCTACATTTTGGGAAGAAAGATTTAAGCCTCTTAAATCTTTCTCTTCTCTTCCCTGTCTCCACAATGGCCCTTGGAGAGGGCCAGCTACCAGCTGAAGGTAACGGGTTCTATTACGGGGCTGCTCACTATATGACTAAACCCCTTTATTACATTTGATCCTAAATGACCTTCAAAACTGTCCAAATTAGCCTAGGCTAAAAGGGCATGCTTCAAGCATGCAATGGAGCATATTACACACCCATGAATACAGTTCACTGGCAACTGAAGCATGACTTCCATCTGGATGATACGGCACGTGAAGAGCAGAGGTATCCTGAATCCCCACGGCAAGGAGAAACAACCCAGCTGAGGCCTGGCCTGCACCATGGCGGTGGGACCCGTGGGGCAGGAGTGCTGTCTTTCGCCTGAGAAGCAGTCCTTGTCCCCATCTCCCTCTTGGGACTATGAAGCACCATGGGGTGCGTCTCAGGACTTACATCCTTTAGGATATTTAGCAGCATGGCTGTTTGGCCAGAAAGACTGATTATCTGGCCCCACAAGCACCAATATTTCCAGTTCTGGGGTCATCACAAACTGAGCTAGCTTATGCGATCTTCACCTACTGCATCGACTTACCCGGTGTGTCAGTTGAGAGCTGACAAGCCTTCCTTAAACAGAAGCCAGGGCTAGTATTTTCAGAAGCAGATCCCTGCCTTCTCACCTTTCTCCTTACACTGGGAAAATTCAATTGATTATTATATGGAAAAAGAAAGTATTTCCCAAGCTTTATTCTTCTACCACTGGGCTTTCAGCAACCTGGTCTCTGCCCATGGCAAGGGGGGGGTGGGCTAGACGATCTCCCACCCCTCCAACCCAAACCATTCCAGGATTCTCTCAGTATGCAGCCATCCAGGCAGCTAGGCGAAACCAAACACGAGGAGAATTTATCAAGTTTGCTAATGGCACTGACCTGTTTTTCTTTCTGACCTTTTCTTTATTTTCCAGTGACTGCCTTCCTTCACAGCCCTTAATAACATTTAGAACCAGATTTTTAATTAAGGTGCCTAACAAGTAGATAGGCAATTAGGACTTTAACAAATACCTCATAGACTACACATATCAGCTCTACCGATGAGGTAAGCATATCAGTGCTTTTGAAAAGCTGTCAGACATCTATCTGCAGCTTAAAGCACCTAATGACCTTAAAAATAATCTAATCCTCAAGTTCTAAATATTCTAAAAAGCCTTCTTTTTTTTTTTTTCAGATGTATGCTATGCACATATACAGAGGGAATACTGTGGAGCCTCTTTCAAGCAAGAACCACAAAAAATATACACAAAAAACGATCCTTTGAGCCTCATAAACTTTCTAAGGAAATTAACTGTCCTGTAATCCTGCTGGTAGAAAATGAGTGCAAGTTGCCAACAGTATTCCAAATCACGGTAGAAAGAGTAATTGGCTTCCCCTTCCATCCCAAAGTTCTTGACCTTTTGCTCCCCATTAGGGACATAAAACATTGGGAAAACAGTTACATTTGTCATATTTCTTGTAAAATTATACAGGTAGAAATTGAAGTGGTTTGGAGTCAGTAAAGTGAATTTGAAAGGCTCCCTGTAGGAAATGGCTAAGAAAAGAATTCTTTAAATCCCCTTAAAGTAATTCTAGCAATAATTATGCCACATGCACTTGTACAATGCACTTAAATGTATTAAAATTTTAACAGAGTAAAATTATAAACAAAGCTGTAAAATTTAAAGATGGTAACACATCTGTTGCTGTTCTGGTATTTAAGCCACAAATCCTGGTGAAAATACCAGTAATTATACAAACACCTGACTTTAGAGACTTTCTGATCCCTCCTTTTCTCCCTGTGATTCATTACTGGCTATAAAGCTCTCATTAAAAGAGGATTGCAGAATTGAAACATATCGTCCCTACATGTTGTTACTTAAAAGCTTGCTCCTTCCAGTTTTAGTGGTATTTCTAATTTAAAGACAGGAACCCATGAAGGAGAATATCATACCAGGTAGGTCCTACTTCAATTGACAAAAGTTTGTGACTTGCTGCTAAGAGAGAACAATTCTATGAATTTCAAGCCTTACAATTTAAGAGGTAAATAACCTTAGGTAACATCTGACAGCATATTTCAGGCATACATAATAATATGTACATTAATATGGGAGTTAACGTTGCCTCTGATAAAGTGTAAGGAAGTAATATTGATAATAATAATTTAATTCAATATGTAACATTAAAATAACGGACGTGTCAGCACAGAAATGCTGTGCTTCTGAAATTACAACACAACTTCTCTTGAAGGTGATTCAGCACGTGAATTTTCATACCATAAATCAGCAATGAAAGAAACATACTAGTTGCCATGAAGGGCCATGAGAGAGAACTCCAGTCAAGGGTGTAAGAGTAATTGCCACTTCAATCTACCACTCTTGAGTAATTTTCAATAGTCAGTCAGCTTCTCTGTCTTCAGAAGCTGAAGCAATAAGGCAAACAAAAACCATTGAGCCTGCAGTTTTTCTTGCACATGCCTACTAGTTCTACATATATCGTTGTTCTATACTACATATGTATAGAACATATATAGTTCTGCAAATACTAGTTCTTCAAATAAAACTTTACTCGCAATGAAGGATAACATACAGATACTTAGCAGGGTATGTAGGGGACAAACAATGTTTTAATGAAAAGATAATTACCAGCAATATCATCTCATGCAAAGCATCGAAATATTTAGGAAACCCACAAAAAAGATCTGAGCAGTTTTGACCTGTATAGGATGCATAGTAGCAGAGTCCTCACACTTACTTTTTCTTTCACGTTGTTTATTTATTTTCTAGTTCTTGCTCTGTGATTTGAGTGTAGAAAATATCTGCATTCTTCTGTTACGTTTCCTCACAAAATGTCCCATTTCTGTCTCCTGCCACATATAAAATGATTCATGCAATCAATCAGCAGCACAAATTTTGTTGTTTAAAAATCTGGCATATTTAAAATTTCACAAGGAAATTCATGGCAGACACATCTGCTAATTATGTTTTAGGAATGAAACCTGAGAGAGAAACAGATATTATCTCTTTCATTGTAACTCGTTCTCTGATTCACAGATAAAAGTTATTTATTTATTTACAGCAAACAAATTAATTTTCATCTTTATGGTCATAATTTGGCTTGTGAAAACTTACCTCCACTTCTTCAGCAAGCCAGGAAGTTCCATGCGTAGAACAAGCGAATATAAACTGACAAAAGGACCTATAAAGTTCTTTACAAAAATGATTTTTCAACAAACCTTGATATTCAGGTTCTTCATTAGTTTTATTAAATCTACCAGTTTCACTGTACAGAAATCTTTCCAGAACACACCTTCTGACACATAGACATTTATTTCTTTATTATTAATCAACTTGTTTATTAAAAAACTTCTCTATTTTATGATTATGAAACAAGGGGTTTGCACGTCAAAGTTTAATTGAGAATTTTAGGATTTTTTTCAATATCCCATGCTGAAATACGTTAATAAAGCGGTCTTGTGCAGACACTTTAAAATATAAATTTAGAAATATGTTATACTGCTTAGGTAGCACAGCCGATATTCTTAAATAGAGAGATGTTTTGCTAGAAGGAAGAACTGTCCGTAACAACTGCTCTCATATGGCAAGGACTCATGGCTCCTGAAGACTGTGGTTACAGACCTCCAGCGTAGCAACATTCTTCTTGTCTAGCCTTGTAATTTTTTGCCAGGTACTCTGTACATCAAATTGTTTCATTTCAATTGCCCTAAGGGTTTCTTGCTCACTAACTAATGGGGAGCTTGATGCATCATTACTTTAATGTAGCACAATGTGATAAAGCTGTAGGATTCTCTAGTAAAGAAATTACTGGTTCTGTTCTTAATAGATTAGTTCTCATAATATTTAGCCACACATCAGCAAGGCATTTATATTTAAAATGTTATTTAGAAGAGTTATTTTACTGGGTTCAACTAATTGCTATAAAATAAAGGGTAATTTCAAACACAGTCTACCTACACACACACACACACAAATGGAAACAGAGTGAAGCTATGAATTTGCTTCACACACAAAAAAAAAATAGAGAATACTGTATGTTCATAAATGTCAAGAACAGGATTGGGGTTTTTTTAATACCTTAATTAAACTGAAACACCACATGAGACCTTTGCATTGTAAAATCCTTACAGTTTAGTAAACCAAGGGTTGTTTGAAGATGCAGAGGTTGTGCATTGTTCATTCTATACGGCCCTGATCAGAAACTTCAGAACGGCTTATGAATCATTTCCAAGTCATTTACACAGAGCTGAGGCAGTTCAGATAAAAGCTGCTAGACTGTAGACAAACCTCATTCTGTATGCATTCTCATTGACTCAATTCCCAGACTACATGCTTACCTCTATAATTTGCATATTCTTTGTTTAAAGTTGTTAATTACCATATCCAGGTTTTCCTCTCACAGCAATCCCAACAGGGAGAGTCTATCTTAAAAAATGTTTTACTGATAGTCCTCTTCCTCTTCAGCTCTGTGTGTTGAGATAACAGTTTAGGTATGTCCTATTAACTCAGGCTGTCCGCCATATACCTTGATCTATTTGAATTTCACTTAGCATCCTCCAGCAGTTTCCTTGTTGACTCTTGTGTATCTCTGCCTATGACCTTCTGTCTAAATCTTAAAGATTAAGAGCTCTCAAATTATTGTATGTATTACTGCGAATGCTTTTGCAGACATAACTGGTGGGTTTTAGAATAGTTCTGTGCTAGTTGCCAAATCCTACAACTGATCTAGCCAGAATATGAGAAGGACATGGCATCGACACCATGAACAAAGTCGCAGTCCCTCATTTCTTTGTAGTATTTACTCCAATGAGAACCTGGATGTACAGCACATTCAACAGCATAGACTGTGAGACGGTTCCTACTTCTTGGCAAAAAAGGTGACCATTCTTGTACTAAATTAGACTTCCTCCCCAAAATACTTGTTTTAAGATATGTTTGATTTCTTTTGAAAACTTTAGCCCTTATCTATGCCTGGGAAAGAAAAATTAGTTGTTTAAGTAGTTGAAAGCAGTAAGTATCAAGTACATTAATAAAATATTTGGTAATTTACGTCTCCATGCCACATGTTCACAGTGGAGCTCTCCTATGTGCTGTGGTTCAGTGGACTGGAAGTCCTGGCTCTATGTTTGACCTGTTGCAGCTCTCTGGGGAAGTCAGGTACCTTCTGAATTTCCTTTTACAAAGTATATCAGGATCTGCGCTGGACAAAACCACTGGTTAATATTTCAGCAATTGTACAAAAAAATATGATGGTATAAGGTCTCACTCATGTAAAGGGGCTGATCTGGTCCCGGTAAAACCAATAAAGCATTGTTATTGACTTTGCTTGGAGCAGGATTGATCTCTAAAGGCAACAAATGCATTGAATTAGATTAGTAAATTACTGTTCCCACGACCAAGTTAAAAGACAAATGAGTAGTTAAGTGAGAGTCTGGTAACAATATCACATCACAGGGCTTCCTGGTTATTTTCTTGTGGAAGTCACACAGTGGAATTTCAAAGGAAATATTCTCCCATCAGTACACATGGGAGTTTTATATAAAATATATAAATCCTTTACAAATAGAAGGATTGTAAATATGTCTCATACCAAAAGGAACCCAAAATTCAGTTAAAAACACCCTATTTTAAAGTCTGCATTAAGATCAACTGATCTTCTCTTGACAGAGTTTCACACAGTTCTAGCTAAATGCTTTAGAAAATACAGTCCGGCAGGACTGAGTATTTAATTTAAATATGTTTTCAAAAATTCAGACTATATCTTGATTAATGAAGCTTTTCTTGATTAATGGAGCATTGCAGAAAGTCTCTGTGGGAACATGCTATGTTAAAATGAAGAAGCTTTTAATACAGACTTTTAAAATTTTTCAGAGTGGATATTCATCCAGGTCTTAAGTCTTGCATGATCCATTTATATGCACAGATTAGAAATGATGACATTTCCTTTTTGTAGGGGTCTCGTGTGTCTGCTCCCAGTGATTACATGGCAGAGTCAAGCAGCTCTCAGGATGAAACACTCTACAGAAAAGATGACCTATAATGCAATAGGTTATGTGCCACAGAAGACAGCATATAAATATTTTAAAATGTAGAATACATGAAAAAGCATCTTACTTTTATTTGCTGTCTCATGCCAAGGGCAGAAGCACCTTCATTGGTAAAGATACCAATCATGCATTGCTTATAGATACATAGATACACGGACAGATATTAGTATATAGTAATATAATGAAATGCCATGATTCCTGTGTTTATAAAGTCCCTCTTACAGTGAACTCATTGGCAAGCAAGCATTTGGCCAATAAGAGCGCTGCAGTGGATAAATTCTTAATGACGGAAAGTAGGCTAACACTTTGAAATTCTGTTTGCATATGACCTTATTTTCTTTCTCCCCTTTCCTTAAACTGGTATATTACCATTTTTCTCCAAAATGGCTACACCAACTTGAGTCCCGCAGAGAAAACAAGCCAGTGCAAAGCACTTAAATTCCTAAACAAACAGCCTGGACTCGATGTAAAAATGACCTTTTTGATTTGAGAACTTTTTTGAAAATTCAACATGACACACATAAAACCTTTATTGTCAGCAGCCAAGCAGTTCAGAGCTAGTTCTGTAATCCCAGTGTGGGACCTAAAGTGCACACAGGAAGCTGGATTCAATTTTTCACTTAATTCCAGAAGTTATCCATTATCCTTCCTTACTGAGTAAAAGGGGTTACTTTTCCTTGGCAAGCTCCATGGTATGCAGAGCTAAAATTGGGTCTCAGTCACAAAAGACCTGTCAGTAGACATTAAATTATCTAATTACAACTGAACATGTTATTGAACAAGTCATATTTAAACTATGAATGACACAAGTCAAAATCCATTCTTAAAATAACCCTAAGTGATACACATACCCCAATATAGCTTCATCATTTTGCTACTGTCTCATGCATGCAGTGTCCGGTGTGAGTCATAATTGAGACTTGTGAAATGATACATACTCAATAGTTTATGGCTTAATAGGAGATGTGGCTAGAAGCAATGCGAGAAAAATAAAACCATCCAATCAAGATTATATTCTTTCAGAGACAACAATTTCAGCCCACGGAGTTCTATTCATCAATAACAATTACAGTGAGACCCAACACAAAAAAGAGATCTTTAATATCAATAACACAAAACGCTACCTTGCTAATGAAGACACATTAGTTTATTGATGAATTGGGCAAGAATTTATGTTGGCTTTGCTTCTAGTTGCTCATATAAGGATGAACTCTTCAATTTTACTCCATCTGCACGCAAAGACTCATAGAAATGGTTGTAAGGGTTTTCTTACAGCCCGTCTCCCCCTCTCCCATCTCACAGCCTCTATTTCCCCCTAGCTGGGTTCTGCCTTACCGGGTATGCACTGAGCACAGGCAGAATAAAGTAGGCTAGTGTTTAGCCTATGGAAATCCAGCTCACTTTAATCAAGCGTGGATTTAGCAAGGGTAACTTGGTAACCTCTCCCTTACCACCTCTATGGCGTTTTTAGCTATGCCTTTTTAAAAAAAAGTTGTTAATAAATAAGCACATAAGAATAACAGCATGGATCTAATAGCAGTAAGTGCCAAATGACTGTATTTGCCTACCCAGCGTTCTGAGGAACAGACAGCTATTTGAAAGGACGGCTTCTTATTATTCCAGGGAAAAAAAATACACACACACACACATATATAGTGCGTAGGATTTGACCTTCACAGCTCTTTCCAGTCTTTCATCATTTCTTAATGAGGAACACTACCCCATTAAGGCCCATAAACACTGGCCAATCTCCACTGCCTCTTTACTCTCTACTGCGAGGGACCCGGGCTGCATGCAGAACGTGCAAACGCTTCCACAGCATCGGGCACCAACAGTTGCCAAGAGAATGCAAATCATTAAAATCATACCGAGGTCCTTGAGATCATTTCATTAGGACAGCCCTTTGGAGGATATGATCCATAGACATTTGCCTGTACCCTTTATCACAAAACTGCCTGCCTCTAAAAAGCCTGCAACTTAAGACTGCTTACGCTAACTTCACTTCTCAGAGAGCAAGTTGCACAATCTTAGGCTCTTGGAGTAGGGAGGAATGCTCAACCTTCAAAGAGTATGAATGAAATAAGTTTTAACATACACGACACTTTCTAAACCAGCTTTGACTTTTTTTTCTTTCAGTTTGATTTCTTATATTGATATGGACCAGATACAAAGTTCACAGCCTGATCCAGCTCTAAACTTACGAAGTTTCAGAGGTGTGCAGATTCAGGGTTAGGTTTTATCTGACTTCCAGAGGAAAACATCAGGAGACTTTTTCTTCAGTTAAGAACAGCTGTTTCTACTACTACTGTCAATGACAAATTAAGACTTTTGTACCTTTAGAGATGGAAAAACCCATAAAAATCAGCTTTGCTCAAGAGTTTACTCTTAACATTTTTCTTACCGAAAACCACAGAGGAAATCAAGAGGGAACAGCTTTTAATTATGTTTTCTTGCATGTTGGCCACTTCTAATTTTACTGCCTGTGGGCTATCTGGGAACTAGCAGGAGAGAATACCCTACATTCCAAATCAAACCCAAAAAAACTAGACGTCAGTGCAAAACTACATTGTACAAAACATACAGTGTACCATATTTCAGTGTATAAGCAGAGTTTCTTCTGTCTTTATTTAAAAGCACATGCACTTCACAAGAACGCGCAGAACTGTTCTAGGAAAATATACCCTGCCCATTGCTGACTGCCTCTGCCTGCACTGGGACTTTGTAACAAACAGGAACAGATTTATCCATTTTAGCCGTGTCCAGGTGACTCCAAAGTTCTCATCTCTCAGTTTGTCAGTCAGACTGCAGGGGCGTAGAAGTACAGAAATTTCTCGAGGCCATTTCGGTCACCACAATACTTCAAAAAGCATGACACGCTACATTTCTGTCCCTGCCTTCCCATCATTGTCTAACCGTTATTAAGATCACTTTGAAGCCTACCAAGACCTCCAAAGTACACTTGGAGTACTGGAGCACTTGTTTCAAAGTATCAACTCATCTACCAATTTCATAAGTCGGTATTCCTGTTCAATTGTCAATCAAAAAAATGAAAAGGGCCCAGAAAATAAGACAGAACATAATGAAACCTCCATTAGCACTGTGACAGATAAGCACCAATAATTACTGTATAGGAAACAGCTATCTAGCCAATTTTGTGTTGATTCTATAGCAGCCTCTCAGTAGAGCATTAAAAGAGACAAAAAACTCACCAACGACAAGATAGATGACACCTGCTTTTTCTTTCTTATGCACAAGGCATGATACCTGCAGAAAAGATCTGACAATCTTAAATCCGAGCTGCTTCGATACAATCCACAAATATTCTCTTTGGCTGTTAGTTTTAGTTTGTTTCAAGAAGTTGCCGTTAAGCTGACCACTCTAAAATTCCCCTGAATTTTCTTCATTTTCCCATTTCAAAGATAGGCATTACATTTGCCTTTTTCATTTTTTTTTTTTTTTGACTAATTCATCTATATTTCATACTGAGTTTGAACAGTAACTACTAGCAGCTCTGAGGCTATTTCATCTAAGTCTCCATGTACTCTAGGACCACTTCATATCTATTTGAATAAATGGCCTTGTATACTAAGAGGAACTATCTATTTTGGTATCCTTCAAAATCCCACCATATATTTAGCTATCTTTTACAAATCTGACCCTGGAATTAAATCAGAACTGTTAGGACACACTGTTTTCCTCCTCGAAATTAAGAGACACAAGTCAAAGGTGAAGGCATGGTAAATAATATCGTGGAGGGCACTGTGCTTCGCTTAGCCGGGAGGCACCACTGTGCAGAAGAGCCAGCAGCCTGCTGGCACGTTCAGATGGATTGTGCTAATGGATTGCTCTGTAGACAATGTTTTAATAGAGAAAAGAATAAATCTGGTAGACAAAGTTTTCATTTAAAACAAATTTTAGAGAGAAATCAATACAGAAGTGATCGTGTTTTCTGAAATATTGAAGTTAATACAGGCAGAATAAGTATCATACAATTTCAGTATTAGACTGAACTTGTGTGATTGTTCTGTCCAAGCCTGCCTAGAAATGCCTGCTTAAATAAAATTTCTCTTAATCTCATTGATGAAGAAGTACCTGTTGGCCTTAATTGTTCACTGCAGTTTTTAGTCTACAAAAATGAAGGCAAAATGTTTACATTAATATTTATCTCCCTTTTATTACATGCCATCAGAGTCCATAACAACTTATTTCAAACATGTCAAAAAAATATTAATCTAAATCTGTGAGTCTACCTCTAGGAAGACAGTGCAAGCCCTCAAGAATTTAGTTACATTATATCAGCTAGCTCTATAGGAGCTACTTTGAATATCCACACAGTTTATTAGAAAATGCTATCCTGTCTATATTACTCTAATCTAAAAGTGCAGGAGCCACGACCTTTTTCCCTGGACAATAAATATGTGGTTAAAAATTTATTTTCATTCCTGAAGAGAGCAATTTAAAATTTAAAAAAACTCCAACAATATCAAAATCAAATTCATTATGTTTATGCAGTCATACGCTATTACAAATACCATGATACTAAAAAGAAGAATAATAGAGTAAACCAACAAATCTTCCCAAAATGTTTGAAATATTTTTCTCAGGAATTTTCTTTGATATAGCTATGGATCCAACACACAATACAGTCTCTTTAACAAAAAAGTTTTCGTGAAGAAAAATTTGACAGAAACTACCAGTAAATACTTTAAAAAAAAAAACCCAAAAGCCATGTAGATATGGAGTAAAAATCTAATTCTTTGACATGTTCAACAGGATGAATAAAATTTGTAATTTTCTACAGGGCTCCTTCCTAAGAAGGAATCCCATCTCCTCTCATGCGGTCCCTCAGAAATCAGGCTATGTAAAACTCCACAGGGAGTGGCTTTCCAAACCTGTGGTCTCTTTTCTTTGAAAACATTTCTGATACATATAGGCCGATATACTATTAGGCCATTACTACAGTAGGACTGGATTTATAGGTCTTTAAACAAGAAAAAAAAAGTTAGTAGGAACATATGACTCAATATGCATATTCTATTTTGCACATTTTAGGGCCTGATGTTCCTTATAAACTAGTGTAAAACTATTCTCTTGCCCCTTACTTGCAGAAACGTTCACTACACCTACAATATGCTTATTTATCATCCTTTACTTTTCAGTTATCAGTCATATTTTAAGCTGAAAAGATTTACCTTTGCAGTAGAAATGATACTTAAATGAGAATTAGCAGTGGGAAAATACTTGAAATTCTGATCTCCTCTCTTTTAAAGATGTCAGAAAAATTAATTATTTTCACTGATATCAATGGGGCATTAAATCTGTAACTAATTCCATATGTGTGAAAGCTGGAAGGATTAGAAGTGTATAAGGATGTTGTAGAATAAATCAAAACCATAGCAAATCCTGAAAGGTTGCTGAAGTGAGCCACTCTAGGCAATCAGGATATGAAAATTAAATCAATTTATGGGAGGACAAACCATGCTTACCCTCTAAGTATTAATTACTTCCAGTACCTTGGCACCTGGATGATTCAATCTTTTTGTTCGTGGAACTACACAGACACACACACACACAGAAAGAAAGAAGGTTCTAGACCTGAAGGATAAATACATTAACTGCATCCTTTTTGCTTAGCTTTTAAATACGCAAGAGTATTTGAAGAGTCAACGCTTACTTTACTGGGTACATGTTCACAGAGAAGAGAGATTTTTATATATATTTCTAACTAAATATCTATACACTTTGGCTCAAATCTAGGGTTATTTCTGCTCATTAGACAGACTATCATGATACAAGAAATGAAGCAATGGAGAAAATGTTCCCACGGTTAATTTATCTCCCTGTTAAATCTTTTTTCTATGATCAGCAGAATTAGGCTTGCTTGATACCCACTGGCCCCCATGTGACCTTCACTTGCAAAATCTTTAAGTCATAAATTAAATTTCTTTTGTCTAGTTATTGTTTACAGACTGTATCTTGCTCACCTGTGCAATATTCAGCATCCAGTACGATGAGACCATTGCAAAGCTCATATCCCACAAGGAATATGCAACTGGGAAACTCGAAACAACGTTCAGGGTAGCCTGCCAGACCATATAGCACTGATCGAGGCAAAGACCACCAAAGCCACCTCCTCACCTTGTCCATTTCTCTGTCTGTGACTTCTTATACAGTCCCCAAGGAGCCTTCTACTACAGCGATGTGTGCTGCTGCTGCTTCTGCCTAACACGCCTCATTTTTCTTATCCTGAACAGTGCACAGGACTGGACAATTGTGCTCTCTGGAACAGATCTTCAACAGATCTACGCTAGTGAAGACGTACTAAAAGCAATGGAGATAGGCTGGTAGAGACAGCACCTGAGACCTTCTGTCTTTAACCAGTCACGTGGTAAAAAAATACAGATTTTAAGTTCCTTAAGAAAGGTCTGGCATCCTGGTACTGCGAGGCCCACAGAGCAGGCCTCTCTTTTAAAAATTCTGATGAATTTCTTGGGCTGTCTTCTGGCGTGCTTCAGTCCTGTGAATCACATAACTGAGGAAGGCTCATAAAAATGAGTAAACAAACATAAAAGGCCGGCCCTGAGCACTATTGTGTTTCAGAGCTGGCTCACTGCTCTTGTTAAAGGGCTGCTGCAGACATATACAAAGAATCATATGAATAATGCTGGAGCCATCTACCTACAGCACAGAAATGTGATCTTTCTGTTCAAATGTGGTTGAAATTTGTTAGAACTGGAAAAAAGATTACTCTTTCCTTAAAAGGGCATCATCTCATGCTCACTGCCTTTTCTTTTTTGGTACAGGACTAGGAGGCGAAAAAAGCCTAAAAATCTATTCAGCCCTTGCTAGCTTAATAACTTTAACATATGATTTCTGATGAAGATGAAAAACTCAGACTTGTAAAAACCGATCCTAAAAAGAAAAAAGAGGCTTTAACTAACAAGGGGGAAAAGAAAGTATGGGAGACAGCTTAACGTCTCAACATCGGTTAACAATACAAAAGTCTGAAGTCTTTAACTCATTAATTTGAAAGGGTTTGGCTCCGGCTCTTTATTTTGGCTTTTCATTTCTGTTTGTTTGTTTTTCCCCTCCCAAAGGAAATCTGGACTGTAGATGATTACTTTGAAAACAAAGCAGTACACAACTCTGGCAGAGAGATTCTCTTCAAAAGAGATCATTCGAGGAATAAAACATGCTTTAAATTAACGATCAGTTGCAACAGTGACAGGCCTCAGGGTCTGATGACACAGCCTCACATTAATTACTTGCGAAAGGAATGGGATTGTGTGTAATATAACACGAGGATAAATATTAGGATAAGTAGTTTCAAGAGGTTAGGCTAAAAGAAAGCCCCTTTTTGACATCAACACTGAGAAATCTGGGGAGGTTAAACACTAAGTTGAAACTAATACACATACATACACAATATCCTTTTCTAATTAGCATCAACCTCTGCCTATGGATCTACTCACAGTAGTGCATTAGAGATAAGACAGCTGTTAATGTCCAAAATTAAATAGGAGGGTTTTTAATCTATTAAGAAGGATTTGTACATTTTAAGTAGCAACACCAGTTGATTACTAATTTAGGTACACTGAGTTGTGTTACATTTTTGTAGTACTACAAACCAACGTCAAGTTAATCTCCATGGGGATTGGACCTGAAACAGTGAACCTCTGCTGATCAAACAGGATCTTTACAAACCATCAACACTCTTTTCAACCTTTTGTGGAGGTATCATCATTTAGAAAACGTTCAATAAGTTATGCTGTGAGCTAGAACTCTGCTACCTGGGAGAGCTCTCACCGGACACCTCAAATGATCCTGCTGAAGCGCTCTGCTAACTAGCTGCACATTAGGCGAGTGCCTATTGTGAATTTGATTCTTCTTCAGAAGAAGCAGGATTTCAAATTCACTCTATGATCCAGATGGAGAAATGAAACCGTTTTCCCATTAGCTACTGCCTCAGCCTCTGACAGCCCACGGCCTAATTATGTTATCATCTTCAGTAAGGCGCCTAGTTAGTCAAAGCTGCCTTACATTATTGTCTAGTTTTAATAAATATATAACAGTTTCACAAGGGGAAAATAGCTTTTTTTTTTTCCTGAGATCAGGAGCTCTGCTTTTACAGCAAAGTGGTAATCTAGTCTGAATATGCTTGCCAGAGGCCTGCACTCACTGCACGTCCTGGAAATTCCTCAGCCAGAGAAAACCTCTTTCAGTATTTAAAGTACAGCCCCCTCTTCAAATTTGCATTTTTAAATGCCATGTTTTACCGTAGTTTTCTAGTTGAATTTGGTTTCGACAGCAGCTAAAACAATGCATTCTTTTGCGGATTAGGAAAAAATAATTGGAGAGTGGGCTAGAAGCAGACAGGACCTATGCCACTAGCTGTGGCTTGAAAAAAAATGTAAAATTGCAGCTCAAGAAAAATCACGGTTGTTCCACACCAAGTTTCAGTTGTTATGTTTGCTGAGGCCACCCACCACTCCTTTTCCATTTTTTTTTTCTTTTCTTCTGTCTCAGAGTGAACTAGCCTTAACTTGTACAAACTTGTATGCAATTCCAAATCTTGGCCCTGCTTTCTGTGAGACCAGGGGTAGGATGGGGGGTCATTCAGCCAAATTTGCTAGACAATGGAAACAAAACATTTCAAACTCTTACCTCAGCAGTAAAACCCCATCCTAGAAGATTTCACATACAAGAGAGAGGAGAAGTGGCAGGCGCCAACCAGCTGAAAAGCAACCTCTTCTGATAGCAGCTGTTTTGCTTTGCAAAATCTAAGTGGCCACTCCCAGAAAATCGTGATGCAGAGATGTCCCCATAACCAAGCAGTTCTGCATGACAGAGAACGGATGAAGGGACTGTCACGAGAACGCTCTGAGATCAAGAGGTGGGTACCAACCACGTATCATAAAGCCTCATAGAGAGGAGGACTAAAAAGACAGTGCTGTCAAGATCAGTCGTGATTGACACTTATTACGTACATGTAAGACATAAGTTTAGCTTCCAAGCTTCCACGAGCCAATTAGATCCCGTGTTCTCAGGCAGACATTAGGTGAGATAAATGCCCCACAACATGCTTAACTCCCTCTGAAAAAGTGTTACCTGAGGCCATCCTGGGATCGCCGAGGACAACTCTGGAGAAAGTAAACAAACAAATAAATAAATAATTCTCAGCAAAATGAAAGTCCATCTCCCACTGGATTTTTTTCTCCTGTCAAACTAAGAAGGCGTTCAGGAACGTGAACAAAAATAAACCTTCCCTGACTGTGGAGGTGGAGTGCTCTGACTTCTATGGATTTTTAGAATTAGCTAATAGGTTCAAGGAAAAATTAATATCGTGTTCCAAACACTCCAGGTGACCTGTGCCAAATGTAGCAGCTGGCATTAATAGAGTAAATTACATGATTATATTAAAGATGAATGGCACAGCTTTACAAAAATAAATATCTAACACTGTTTAGAATTCAAATCAGCTATAGCAGGAGCAGACCTAACAGATAGGAACGAACATAGTATGAAAGTGTAGAAATGAAAATCAGAGTCTCCATTTACCTTCCCATCATGACCAGGATTCAGACTTTGTGAATATAGAACAAAGCTGATGGCATTTTCTCAGGGCTTTCAAAGTCCCTACCACTGCAGTATTTTAAGAACTACTGACATCTTGTCACCTGGGAAAAGAGTATACTGAGATCAGGACAAAGGTATACTTTGATCTCACTGGAAACCAGAATTCTGTCTGTAAAAAGACCTTGATGCTTTGCTCTGTGGTAAAATGAAAATAAAACCTTTCATTTTGGGGGCTGGGGAGTGGAAAGGTGAATAAACTTTCTCAGAATTGGCAGTAGCCCAATGCTTATAGCATTTGCCATGGATAGGTGTTTTTTTCTGAAGTAAATAACTGAAGCTGCATCTCCGTGTCCCTGTGAGAACACTTTAATCTGCGCTACTGGCAATTCTGAGCACTGATCTCTCTCCTGCTCCAGAGAATAACCTTGGCCCAAAAGGTCAGTATGTTTCTACGAAATATTCAAACGTTGACATGGAGGGAAGGAAAAGCTTCCTGGAAAATTTTTCAGCAAGTTCTGGTTATGGTTCTCCAGCCTTTCCATAAAGGAGTATTTGTGTTGGCAGTAATAGGATTACCTGCATCATTAAAGGTTGCACGAGCTCTCCCTTGGCAGGTGCAGTAAATGAAGAAAATGATTTTCAGAGTATTTGGTTTGTAACAGAAGGGCTTAATTATAGTTCCAATGAGGCTGAGCTGCACAGATGACGGTGATCAACATCAGCTCCAAAAAAACATAATGTGGTACATCTGAGAGGTACTGAAAGCAGCACAGTGGGCCACAGGATAACAACAGGCATAAGCAGCTTTCTCAGACAGGTTCTGAAAAGGAGAAAGGTTTTTCATTCTTTTCTTGCCCTGTCTAAGGATGATTGGAAAGAAAAAGCATTTTAGGGTGCTCTCAATACATCCCATGGTGTACCCAAACTAACGCAGTTTCACATGGGGTCACACCGTCTACTGAGTGCTATTGCAGCACTAAGCCTCAAATTACGACAAACCTTAGGACACTAAAGAATCAAAGCCAAAACCAGGAGATCCTGCTTGCTCTTACAGATGAGGCTGTGGGAGAGAGAAAGGAAGTTAACTGCTAGCCAATAGAAAACATTACTTTCGACTTGTTCTAAATCCAACAGAGGGCTGAATTTGGGGTGAATTGCCCTTCCACCCTCTCAGTTGGAAGCGCAATTTTTTTTTTTAAGTTTAGAGAATATGCCACTTAACTAAGACAATCTATTTAATAATCTGATTCTAAGAAGTCTTCCTCTTACTATCAGTCCTATTAAAATCAGTAGTTATTCAATCAAGTGCATATGAGGATCCAAAAAACTAATGCCAGTTTAAGCTCTTAAAGGAAAAAGTTTGCCTAAAGCTAGTGACTATCAGAGATTGATCTTTATTTAAGACAGCAATTGTACTTAGGCATCTGGCCAGTGGCCAAACTAATAAATATAATCTTGAATACATATACACATGAATATATTTTTCAGGGTTGTTTACTCAGGTATTCATTATATTTGAAACAATGCCAGTATCAACATGGAGAAGTGACTAAGGACATGATCCCGCACAGATCTGAAGACGCTTATAAACTCTGTTAAGTCCATCTGAAAAGAAGAAATGGAGATTAACTGTACTGGATACAGGTCTGGATTTGTACTTGCAAAACTAGGTCAGGCTGCCACACAAATCAATCGGGAGTAAGCATTGTACAGAACTCTTGGGCACAATTCTCTATTGTTTCAAGTATTTTTTGTCTGCAGAAGAGCTTACTCTCACAGGCAAACGCTGAAGCATCTAAGCAGCCTGGTGAGGTAGTGATAAGAAATACAGTGGGGAAGATTCCTTTCCTTATCCAGCCCACAAGACATCTGCAGAGCTGATGTACTGCAACCCCCAGAGTCTAGAATATCCCTCATTACTTACTCTAAACATCTAACACATAATAATGGGTCTGGGCCTTACACTTCCCTTCTGTTCGCCTTCCTCAGGTTGTTTTGTACCAGTGAATGTCTTTCACTGGGAATTTGCCTGTAGCAGAATCCATGCAATATGACATTATGTGGATGCACACTGCCTTTTTTCTCACAGATCCTCCCTCTGCGCACACATTTGAAGTTGTGCCATTTAGCTATTCCTGTATGCAGTTCAGTGCAAGAATAGTATTTCCTGTTCTGTCCCTGCCAGGGAAGCACACATGCAAAGCTGTCAACAGACCACGCAAGGACAATTCTATAGGAATTAAAGGAAATGTAAGAGACGCCTTATATAAGCTCCTAACAACTATTAATAATGGTAAGTGTTTAAGGTGGCCCTGTGGCCCAAGGTACTTCACAGAACATTTTGGATCAGGCGAGTTGGAAGCCAGCGTCTCCTTTAAATGCTTTGATATTGGGATTCCAATCACTGCTCACCAAAAATAAGGCAGTAGTGTCTGTCTAGCTCAAAAGCTACCACCACACGGTCATTCTGGACCATACCTTTTCTAATCTGATCCCCTTGTTGACAGGAGAAGGATTGAGCAAGATTAGGCTCCCTTTCCAGTTTTTGCAGCGATTCTTGCAGTTCAGGGGAGGAAATACATGTCTGGGTAGTATGCAATGATTTTCCCACCATGTCCCTGATAGCAGTCTCATTTCAGTTACAACGCCCTGATACTTTTAACAAGCACAAATAGTCTGACTCAAAAGTTCTTGGAATCAAAACTCTAACTTAATTTTAGTGGATCAGGTGATCAGGAGAAATTATTAAGCGCAAACAACATCAGATTTAAAACAAAACAGGTTTCCTGAAAATTACTTCCATTTTTCACTTTATTCCATACCCCATCTGCTTCTGACGACTTAATTTCTGCCTCTCAAGATCTAGAGAGATGGGTATTCATTAAAAGAATCTATACCAGTTCAAGATTCTAAGACCTAATGCTATGGTTTAAAAATATAGACAAATTGAATTCACGTTCATAATGGCAATTACACAATTGAATTGTTATGTATTTATAGAAGCAGGCTCCAGAAAGTCCCAGCTGAAGCAATACTGACAGCAGCCAAGATGGCCTTTATAAGTAACTGTGAGCTGCCTTTTCTTTGTCAGTTCCAAGTCTGCCAGCACTGTCTTCGTGGTATGGAAGCCACCTGTTTCCAAAGGATGCTGAGGAGTAGCACATAATTCTAGACAAATGAGAAACAGTTATGCAGCTACATTTTTAGTCTTACTGTTTGCGGTGCAGATTACTATCCAAACTAAAATGGCACAAGAAAAGCAGTAATTGATCATGCTTACAAGTGAATTACTTCTGTTTGAGAATTTGGCCACTGGACTCACGCATGGGGCATGCCACAGAAGCCGCAGGTCTCCTACAGGAACTGTACGTTGTACTGCAATGCCCTTTCACGGTGGCCATGCTGGCTGCTTTTATAAAAGCGAAAAAGGTCATTCAGCTGCTCTCTTAAGTACCCTCTTCTGTACAAATGAACTTGAACCAGGCACAAGATGGGATGGTGCAATGAAAGCACGCAGTTTGCGCCTTGGATATCAAGAGCATCATTGATTTTTGGATACCGCAAAATTTTAACAGCTGTTCCATCCATGAAGAGGAAGCTGGCATTTCATCCTTAGGGACTTTGTATCTCATTACAGAGAAGATGCATGCTTTACAGTCTCTCACTGAGACTTTTCCAGATACTCTCTGTTTACTTTCTTCCTTAACCTTGGATACTGAAAACACACGAATGTCCTTTGGGAAAGGAGAAATACGCTTCCTATTTTCTCATGTTTCTTGATCTCCACCTCACTTCATTTAACCACACTAAGGCCATAGCACATACAGCATGGCTTATTTCTAGTAGTGTTGCTGTTACAGCACTTACAGTGCAGAAATATTATTAATCTCTGTCTAAACCAGGAGACTGGAGGTATTGCACAACTAACTTGTTTGTTTAGGAAGGAAACTCAAATCATGCTGGAAGCTTAATAAGCTCTCACCGGTTTGCCAGTGTCGTGGTTTAGGCCAAATCGGCTACTGGGGACCTGGAGGACCCCAGATGGGACTGACAGATGCTCCCCTCTACCCCTCTTTGAAGAGAGGGGCAGAGGAGGAAAGAGAGATGAGTTTAGAAGGAACTAAACTACTTTAATGAAATATTAATAATAATAAAAAAAAGAAATAATGAAATATATACAAAACCGTATCAAGCTCCCGAGATGACAATCACGACACCGGCTGGCACTAGGACAGTCCCAGGCTGGACTCAGTGACGGACGGGAACTGGATTCCAGATCTGCATTCAGGATCGGGATCGCAGGCAGACGAACAGAGTCCTCCACAGATGTCGGCCATTGCAGGGAGAGACAGAGCTGACCCCTTGATCCCTCAGCCTTTACACTGAGCATGAGGCAGATGGGATGGAATACCCTCGTTGGTCAGTTTTGGGTCACCTGTCCTGTTCGCTCCTCCTTGCAGGTGGGACCCCACTATGCTTTTCCGCTTCCGACCCTCCAACGAGGCAAATAACAAAGTTGGCTGACCTTGGGGGTTATAGCAATAAGTATAAGCAAGAGCCTCTCTGCATGCCATGCCTGGGCATCAGCTATAAACACAGGTCCTATCACCCTGAGAGAGTGAACATTGTCTGCACAATATGCTGTTAATTTCAGTAGTTAGAGAGGCCCAGCTAAGAAGCGAAGTCACTGACCAAAATTGGTTCTGTTTTACCTCAAACCAGGACAGCCAGTTTGGATAACCACAAGACCAGGACCCTGAATTGATATGCAGCTGTTTACTCTGGATTCTTGTATTAGCTTTCAAGTAAGACAGAACAGAAAGATGGAAAACTTGCATTTTACGCGTTATGGCATTTAGCACAACACAGCAGCTGTATTAAACATCCTATAACCCCCACTCCAGAGCCCTGCCTTTAAGAAAGTAGTGAAAAGAAAGGAGAAAGTGCCCTTTGGCCTCTGAAGCACGTTCTCTTCCTTACACAATAACAATAACTGATTCCTACACCACTCTTCTGCATATCTTGCCAGCCCAGGGCTTAGCCTAAGCTTTGTTACACTTTTTAATAACATACTTAATATTAGCATCCAGGTGTAAGCAACAGCAAGTAGAAGGTAGCACAGTATTTCTGCTCCTGCATGCATTTTAGGGTTTCCTGAGATTAGCACTGTATTGTTCCTAGAAGAAACAGCCAAACTCACTAGTACTAGGTTTGACTAGTCTTATGAATTCTATTCTTTCTAATCTTCTTCAGTGCTCCTGGGTTCCATCTAATAAATCATTTTAGACAGGCTTAGCCTTCATGCTCACATAAACTTAAATGGAGTGACACATAGAGTAAGCAAAATTTCAGGTTCAGCATGAGTCTTTTACTGAACTATGGCTGGCTTTCAAATGAAAATGTCTTTACCATACCTAAACTTTGCATTTTTTTATGCTACAGTACCAAAGCTTGCTCTTGATCCCAAAGGAGCTAATGCGCCTTACTCCTTATCTTGTAAAATCAGCAGTTTCACAAGACCTCAGACTGTGATGATTCTAAAAGAAATGTGACAATATTTGCATCTCTGTTCAAAGGCAACATCAGAGTATTTCAATCAGATTAATGGATTCATGTTTTCCCTTAGATCTGAATTCCCAGGCAATTCTTGCTTAATTGAGAGACCTGCACCTTCTATCTGTTTCAGGAAACATTGCAGCACCTTTCTGACTGTTTCTCTCTTGAAAACAAAATGCTAAAGGTTAGTCTGGGTTTCCAGTGTCTCTTCATCATTGTCGTGGTTTAACCCCACCCAGCAACTGGGACCACACAGCCACTCACTCACTCCCCCCATGGCAGGATGGGAGGAAGAATCAGAAGAGCAGTGAGAAAACTCATGGGGTGAGACAAGAACAGTTTAATAAGTAAAGCAAAAGCCGTGCACACAAGCAAAGCAAACCAAGGAATTCATTCGCTACTTCCCACAGGCTGGCAGGTGTTCAGCCATCTCCAAGAAAGCAGGGCTCCACCACACATAATAGTTCCTTGGGAAGAAAAACCACCATAAATCTGAAGATCACCCCCTTTCTCCTTCATCCCCAGCTTTATATACTGAGCATGACATCATAGGGCACGGAATATCCCTTTGGTCAGTTGGCATCAGCTGTCCCGGCTGTGTCTCCTCCCAACTTTTCGCGCCCTCCCAGCCTACTGGAGGTGGGGCAGTGTGAGGAGGCCTTGACTGCTTAGCAAACAACCAAAAACATCAGCGCACTATCAACACCACTCATCCAAAATCCACAACATAGCCCAGCACCAGCTGCTAGCAAGAAAGTTAACTCCATCCCAGCTGAAACCATGACAATCATGCAGACTGAGTCTTCCAGGAAGAGGTGTGGGGTGGGCCCTCCCTCTCCCACCACTTTTATTAAGATGATAGGTTAACATGTATCCAACTGGGAAACAAAACAAATTTTTGGTCCTGATCCTGTACGTACAGCGTGACTGCTGGGGACTTGGTCATTCCAGAGAATTTAACTGACCCTGAGGACAATCACCATCTTACCAGACTGCACTGTAAGGCATTTAAAATAATTTTTTAAACTTGAATGCGATTTTCAGTTGCCTGAAAGACACAATAAGTTGTATATTTTACAAACATCAGAAAAAACAACCTTATTCTTACTTGCTTTTGAATGAGGCACTAAAATAGACTAACATGAATACATATTGGAATAATTTACCATGGCCATTCAGACGTAATTTCTGTAAGGAAGAAAACACAAATAGCTGAACTATAAGGACATAAAATTGCCTTGAAGTATAAATAACAATTTACATTTACATTCATCTCAGTCTCTATAGGAATGCATGCTCCTTAAAGCCATAATCGGAAGGCAAACAAGCAAAAAAATAAAAAAATCAGTCTTGTAACCAGCCAAGAAATTTGAGGGTATGCTTTCCTTCTAATCCTAGCTTAAGTAATGCTGATTTCTGTCCTATTTCTTCTCCAGCCCTACCAAAATATAAGCACATGAAGAATTATTTGTAGTCAAAAAGGTGGTTTGAGAGAACAAAAGTTAACTTTTTAACTTCAGTCAGAAATACAGTATTTTAAGGACTGTTTATTTCCTATGTTCCCTCCATACAAAGCCAACAGCGCATAGTGAAGTGGGACAAAGCTCAGAGAATTACTGTATTTAGCAATTGGCACCCAGGGGACTTTATTTGTTTAAAACTTTTTTTTTTAATTAAATAATTTTTAATAGGTTTGAGCATTCATATAGCATTCAGGTATGTCTCACTTCAACTTTCAAATTCTGAGGAGAAATTAATTTATACCAGAAAATATATTATGATATGTTCAAGTGGGCAGTAGTTATCATGATCTTCATTAAGTTAATATTAACAGAAGAGAAAGGTGCTGGACAGAAAGACTCAGCCTCTTACTTCTCTTCTACCACGACCAATACAAACAGTGTGGGTATTAATCACCATGCTGAAGTCCCAAAGTAGATTTTATTCTAGGTAGTAGTTTGGCTCTGGATCATGTTCATGTTCATGTTCATTCAGTCTTTCTCCTGACACAAAGGAAAACAATGTTAACCAGAAAAGAAAGTTAAGTTACCAACCCAGATCCACAACAGAGTTATTGTAGGACTGCAGAAAAGCATTTTAAGCCAAAGCTTCAAAGGTACCACCTTCAATCAGTACCTATCACATTTTGAAGATATAAGCCTTCATCCCTTTGCTTCATTTTCTCATCTGTAAAATGAGGATAGAAATATTTACCCAACTGTTGGGGTTTAACTGCATTAAAACTGCAGGGTGCTCTGATAATATGATAAAACAGGCATGTAAGAATGTAAGATAATTCATAGTTTCGACTGTAGTCCCTATCTCAGGAAAATCAGCTGGGATCTTACTGCAGAAACAAACATTGATGAGACAGCTAGCCATTGCTTGACATCATATGAAGGCATAAGTTTTACCACATATCCTATGAAAGTGAGTAGTGAATTAGCTATATCACCATCATACAAATTCCAGGCAGCAACTTGAGCTTTTCTTTAGCAACTAGAATTTGAAGTTGACCTGAGGTTAGGAAAGACGGGAAGTCTTGTAGAGTGAGAGAAGTCAGGGGCTGAGAGTATTCTGCATTTATCACTGTGTGTGTGTGCACATGCAAAAGTCCATCAAATTGTCACAGGAGATAAAAGACCTCTTCTCCCAACCCCACCTGCCTCAGAAGCCCTATTCTCAAAGACTGTGTGGGCTGTCTAACGCATATTTATTGGTCACAAGAGTTGGATAACATATAACAAGGTACCAGAAAACATGGTATAACCATGTAAAGGAACCACAGGTGACTGTTAATATTATCTGTTCTACACACAGGCTAGGCCAAACTATGCAAAGATTACAGTATATGGGGTAAAATAATGATATATAAATTGAGAGTAAGTTCTTGAGAGAAAATCTTAACCTTGAGAAGTTTCCCTCTCTTCCTTCCTCTCTTCTTCCCCAGGAGGCAAAAGAAAGAATGGGGGTAAGAGGGAAGAAAAGAGAAAGTACTGTTTATTTATATAAAAAGCCACAGCTTGGCATAATTAACTATTTCAAAACTCCACCCAAAATTCCAAGGGAAGAAAAATTGCTGCTTCCTATAGCAATTGACTCTTATTAAATTCTGCCTGTATTTTATTCTGGCTTAGTACAGTTTTGTATGGATTTTGTTTTTTAAAATTCTCATCTGGTTTTGAGTCAAAGTGTAAAAAACAGAATTCTTTAGAAAGTAGAGCTGATCAGGCAAATGTTTTAAACTAGCAAGAACACTGATATTTCAAAAATATTTTCATCCCATCTTGGTATAAAGGTATTTCTTCCCCCAACTAGCTCACATCCTGCACTGTCTCATCACTTTCCCCACAGTTTAAAGTCACTTAAAGACCTCAGTTCTGATCTCCTAATCCTATCAGAAAGCAGAAACTCCATCATTTTACCCTAGCAGCTGACCACATCCCTCACTCAGTTTCAGTTAATTGACTTCAGAGGGCTTTGGATCAGAAGATCCTAGCAAGTCTGACTCTACAACAACTCTTGAAGGGGAACTGAAAAAGTCTGTCTTATCCCACTATATATAAAAAAAAAAAAAATAAAAAAAAAAATCAGAATGGCACAAAAAGGAGCGAAAGGTATTCCGAGGTACACATGTGCTCTTTAAATCTCTCATGGCCTAAAACAATGTGGGGGATGAATCATGTATACATTCAGAAAACTGAGTTTACAGGGAAAACCACAATGCAGTTTAGCTTTAATTTTATGTCCCCGTCGACTGCAAAGCCACACGCAACCTCAGAAAATCTTATCTTGTTTTACCCATCTTTCGAAGAAAATGAGAAGAAATGGGCTTGCTATCTCCAATATCCACCCAAATGGGTTAGAAAAGGAGACAGAAAACACACTCACATGCAGTATCTGAATTTTGTGTGGCCTCATCCCACCACACGCACCAGGCTCCCCATACACGTTCCCTCTGAAACTCCGCAAACAGAGCTATGTTCTCAAACACCCACACTGCACACTTTTCTAATAGTATAAAAGCTGCACTAATGATCAGCACTGAGCAGAGATCGCGTGGCAATTGTCCTCACTACTTTGCTCTTGGGGACCTCTGCAAACAGTTCTCCTGGTGTGCAAGAAGCCAAGCGCCTTCTGGCAGTGGGGAGGTCACAGCTCTGCCGCTCAGCCTGGGGCGGCCAAGGAGACGGGGCTCTCCTCCGGCCCTGTTCCACTTCACAGAAAGGCAGGAGAGTGATACCGAGAGCAGGTTAGTGGCTCTGCAGTGTTTTTGTCCTGACCGTGATAGCAACAGGCCCTTTAGTTGCAGAGACCTAGGAAACCAAAGTCAGCTAGGGAACCTGCGCTCCCGGTTACATCAGAAAAGGATTTCTTCAGCTCTCTTTAGAAACGGTATCTCCCTCAGAAAAGTCCATGATTATCTGAAACATTGCTACTTTACCAACACCCACCAACAAGCGTTTTGACATTCACTCTCTCTGAGACAGAAAAGACAAAATAATCTGTGTTACACCAGGACTAAGATTCAAAATTAGGTTTGAATATCCTTTTTTTTTTTTGCTTTTCTGAGTTTATATCAGGCCCTTAACATTGCTAGCATGTATTCACTGTGGTCTGGTAAACAGAACAGAGAATACAGCACATGGTAGTGATTTAAACTGTGTCATTAGCACATGGCAGGGGGGAGGGCTTTACTTGTATAGTTCACACATACCATACAAATTCTTTAAACAAATAAAAAGCTGTGGGGGCAGGGAGGGCGTGAGGGAAGGGGAAGGGACCTATACAAACCCCAAATTTTCCATGCTCTCCCACTTTTGTTTGGAGGGCTGGCTTTTTTTGCCACAACACGATGGAGTCTCTCCTCTTACCCAGTTCATCAGGAATTCCTCTCACGCTGCACACGCTGAGGTGGCACGCTGCCTACATTTCAGGAAGATCCTGGCAATGCACAAGCAGCTCTAGAACACGTACTGCGGGCAGAGAACATAATCTCATATATTATTTAATAGATGCACTCACCATTTCACACGCAGTATATTAACCCTCTGTGCCTGTGAATTCTTGACAGAAACGAGTACTGCAACAAACAAAGTCCCAAGTAGAGGCAGGGAACACAAGTATCACATTAGGGTGGAGACCATGATGCCTTGCCCTTTTTAAAATCTTAATGATGCGTCTTTGTGTGTGCTGGAGTTACACAATGAAATGCAACTCCAAAGAAACATTTGTCAAAACTCAAGATGGCATACCAAGCCATTAGGATGTCCGTGTTCCCACCTCTCTGCTGGTACATAGCACAAGGCTGGCTGCTGTGTTCTGATGAAGCAGCACTCAGCCTGTCCTTTACATTACTTTCAAGGACACAAGTAAAACCAAAAGGGGAGGGAGAGTACT
>NW_009646736.1:1640556-1682821 GCF_000708025.1 Charadrius vociferus | reverse complement strand
AAGAGCGTGACGTATCTGAAGGTGATTTTATATTGTTTAATAAGACATGACACAGTTCTTGATTCAATCTAATTCGTCGTTTTTTTAACATGATGCTGGTCTACAAAACATGTTTCATATGGATTAAAATTAGCAATACTTCACATATATTATTTAGTCACGGCTTTCAACAACCTTGTAGGTAGGCAAATAAAATTACCTCTCTCTTATTTTTAGGAAGCCTTAGGCAAAGTCATTCAGGATCAAATCTACTCATCAGAAGACACAAATATTTCTTCAGTGAGTTCCCCAACAGCCCCAAGGTGTCCAAGACCCGTTGATTTCAGTGGTCCTTTTAAAATAACAAACTCGTTATCTTGAGCTATTGATCAGCTCTCAAAATTAGAGGAGATAGCGTTATTCAGATCTGTGTAAGGATTAAAACCTAGGAACCCGAGAAGGCCAGATATGCCCAGAGATACACAGGGCAAGGCTCGTCTGAAACAGTTTGATCCTTTCGCTCACAACCGCTCTACATTAACACCTGTGCTGAGCAGGCAGCGACTGGCCCTGACTAACAGGAGAAGATGACAACCCCACAAGGATGTGGGGCAGACTCAACAGAATATCTAGATATTTATGTGTCACCCAGATCTGCAGCATCTAAGAGAATTGATTTATTGTCCTAACAGCTCATGAAGGAGGAAGAATTATTGCTCAGACGGGGAACTGAAGCAGAGAGAGAATGAGTGACTTTCTTACAATCCCACAGGAAGCACGCTTTATTTCAGTAGACTGCTGCATCACCCACAGTTTCCAGGTTAATTTTACACAAAGATTAGCAGTTTAGCAGTTCCCACAAGTGTTTTCAGCAGCAGTCTATACCCTGTTCTGCAGGATTCAATCCCAACTTAAAGACAAATAAGCATAAAGCAGCTCAGAGAGCTTTCCAAAGACATGGGCAGTAGTCAGCTGTTGAAACTGATTAGTGAAAATGAAAGATTTTCTGGAGTCTCCTCAATAGACATGGAGCACAAGAGGACTGGAAAGATTTTGAGTATGGCAGATGTGATGTAGAGGAGGAAAAATTACTGCTATCTTAACATATCTCATTCCTGAAGGATTTTTGGAACCGTAATTTAATCCAGATACATTTCTTACCAGATTAACACCATCCTGCACAGATAGACACATGGTAAGTAGATCTCCCTTCAGCATTAAGAAGAAAAGAGATTAACATCAGCTTTCCATCCTCATCATCATTCCTCCCTCTGTATCTCCAGCCTGTGTCAAATTGACAAGACTTGTCCTTTTTTAGAAAATACCACCTGAAAAAGTGTGGAGGGAAAGGAGTCAAGGAGAAAAGACAACTAGAGGGACAGAATGCAGAGCACAGTGGTGTATTTAAAGACTGCTACTGGTGATCCCCTAGTGCCACCTTTGGTTGAAACTCACCAAGTGTGAAAAAGCTTACAATCATTCCCAGGAGAGAATGAAGTTTCATTTGCTTGATAGTGCCTCATTCGCGTAAGAGTCCCCCTGGATTTCCTATCTTTTTTCAAGAGAAAAATCAAACACTGAATTCTTCTACCATAGTGACTGAACTGTATCTCTTATTGCTATGCTGTGACTGTGCCCCCTGAAGTGTTGGCTGCAAGAGGCTCACTTGATTTATTGTGATTTAGGATTCTCATGCACCATGGGGAAGAGGGACAAGGAACCTGCTTTGAGAGCTTCACACAGTAATGCCTGAAAAAGGAGGAGAAAGGACCAAAAAACCTGTCTGCTGTTTCAGTTACCAGACAAGCCCTGTGGACTTTTGTGTATTCTAGTCCATGGCTACAGCCACAAGCCTTTTGGGCCAAACCCTCAGAGCACACCAAATGCTCCAGGAAAGTCAATGTAACGTTTTTAGCAGAGTTTCAGCAATTTGCTGTTGCCAAGAATTAGGCCCCGGAGTATAACAAAGACAGTTGCTTAAACCTATTAATAAGTAGTGCAGTTTTACCACCTCAGTATTATAGTGGCGACGGATTGAAAGCCATTTCAAACATATATGTAGGTGGTCTGCTTCATGAGGCAGAAAACAGGGAAGGAAATTAATTGAAAAGAGAAATGAAATAAATTGATATAGATGCACTTATATACATAAAAAAATACACAGATATGTGTATATATATTTATGGATATTTGTAAATATACACATATCTATATAAATACAACTATATGCATATATGCAAACACAAGACACACAACAGATATATAGAATTGCTTCAACAGGATATAAAGAGTTAACTTAAAAATCAGGCCAAAAGTTTTTTAGCACACAAAAGCTAACATTTGAAATATCAAGCAAAACAGTCATTAAGAAGCTCATGGACCTGCCAGCTGCTCTTTTAAAGCTTCAAGTCAGCAGCTGCTGAAAAAGGCCCTTCAGGCTTCCTTCCCTGCTGAGAATCAGGCAAACCTCACTTCTAGAGAGATTCAGTAGTTGAGATGTTCTTCTGTAGTGGTAGCATTGTACCGCTGAAACAAATGGGTTTCGTTCACAGCTCATACAACTAGGTATTTAGAGAGAACTTGCTTTTGCAAGATTATTATCCACTCTGTGTTGTCAGAAAACAATTTGTGGGTTTTTGCAGGAATAGTCCTACTTGCACTGTGGGGTTTTCAGACAGGGTCAAAGAGTCGAGCAACAGCTCCTCATCTTTCTTCTACTGTTCCTCATCTTAGCATTTTAATCCCATAGTGGGAAAGAGGAAACACAGCAGGAAAACCAGCATTTTTTTACTACTAATGTAAAGCAGAATGTCATTTGCAGAACATATTATCTGTAAATTAGCAAAAACAGGGATACTGCTATTCCAGGTGTCTTTTCAGGTTGTGATAGAAACATCTTTGCCACCATTTTATCTCCGGGCAATTTCACTTTCCATCCGTCCTTTGCTTTTTCTTTTCTTGCAGTAACTACACTGTCACTGGGTGCCTCACACAGCTACCATCCACTCCCTTCCATCTGTTCTCATTCTTACACAGCGCTACTGCAAAATGCATCCCAAAGAAGCCTCGGGCTATTTTACTTGGTGCCCTAGTAATGATGTTCTCTTATGCGAGCAGTTGAGAAAGATGACAGGTTGACTCTAATCTACTCCGTGCAGGTGCCATTTGAATGTTAATTATCCCTAGCTAAAAATTCTACTTTCAGGCCATCCTTCTTTAAATTTGAAATTAAGATGGCAAATTTCATACAATGAGATTCATTCCTGGTGGCTGTAGGCAGCTAATAGAGACATCTAGGTTGGAAGCAGGTTGTTTCTCTCTCCAGTGACTGAGTAGGGCTCAGTTAAGGGCCTGAAGTTGGCTCAAGTGAATCTAGGCTCTATTTTCTAGTTCTTATTTGCAGAGAAAGAATCCTGCTCAGGAAGAGTTGTCCTCTCAGAAAGTATTCTCAGGGAAAGTGGAACTTGAAGAGGACACTGTTGCTGCCTGTCGCATGATGGGACATGACAGACATAACGTTATGTTTTCCTTATTGGCTGTAAAGTAAGGGCGCATCGTCATCTCGTCATCCTCACGTTACCATAAATATGGTAACAGGGAATAAATATGGTATACAGGGAAGCACGAACTGTAGTGTTATTAAAGCACTGTAACTCATGGCAATTCAGATGCTATAAAGTACTTTATTTCTCTCTCAGTCTCAGGCAACCTACTCTAAGCTACCTTGCCCTGACTGTAGTCCTGCAAAAAATGATCACAGCCAGATACAGCTGAAATGCAGCTGAAATGTACTATAATAACTTGTTCACTTCATCCTTAGGGAAGAATTTAGGTCCTTTTTAATTATTATTTTTTTTTAAAGATAATGCTATTTCTGTAGCCTTGTTAATTATTCTAGTGTTCTATTCAATATTAAGTGTCTAGGTGTCACTGCTACATCCTGGATATGAAATAGAAGGCGAGGGGGAGGAAGAAACTAAAACCAGTTTATAATTGATATTTCCAGAACATAATCTTGGCATCTCTTTAAATCCATTCATAATTGTTTCCTACCTGTTTCTGAATATGAATAGGTTATTTCACCCATGAAGGGTGAGTGCTAAGTTCCTTCCCCGGTTATGAAAGATCCATAACTCAAAAGGGCTGCAGGCCAGAGCGAGTGGCAAATATTTTCTTTTTTTTTTTTTTTCTCCAAGCAAGTCGAAGAATCATAATCACCCTTCATGGATGAGAAAGCCCATTTGTTCTTCTTTGCTTGTATTTCTTTTATATTAAGCTTTTTAAAAAGGGACTGAAACCTGGTGTCAGACAGTAAACAGAAGGTTGGTGATAGATAATTAGTACTTTGGGGCACACCAAAAACCAGTAAAAAACAAGCCAAAACCAGTTAAAAAAAAAAACAAAAACACCCCAAAACACCAAACAATTTTTGTGTTACCAAAACTGTTTGGTTTTTTCTTTTGGGCATACTTTCACCACAGTGAGTAACAAAAGTAACATTGAAGGAAATGTTTTGTTTGACTAGACATGAAATAGATTGTTTAATTTGGTGGTATATCTATAATTTAAATTTTTTTAAACTAAATTTCAATCCAACATTTTATTTCAATGACTGTTAAAAGAATCACTAATCCACCTTAGTCTACAAGGGACATAATGAGAAACAAAACAAAGCTTTGAAAGCACAGCAATGTGAATAGGACATCTGAAAACTGGCACAATCACAGAAAGAGAAATAACCATAGCTGTCAAAGCACAAAGGGACAAAAATGCAGAAAGACAGAAACATGGAACAGGTTGCACACTTGAGTTTGATGCTGTTCCTCCTACCTTGACACCTTTGGGCAACACCATCCTAACCCATACAAGCCGGCCACATCACCTGCTAGGAACTCACACAGGGATGCTGGCAGGACACCCCGCCCACAGCCTGAGGTGTAGCACAGCCCCTTCCCTAGGGACCACTGGGGATTCACAGCAGAAAACCTGCAAGATGATAGCGCAGACAGCTCCCCACAATGATCCCAGTTCTCTAAAAAGTTGTACATGGAAATGCTATCCCTGCAATAAAAATCAGAGGCAGGTAATGAATGGTACTTACCAGACACTTTTGACTTTGTACTCTACTTACTAATACATTTCTGCCAGAAGTGTTTTGAACACATCAAATATCCCAGAGCTGCAAGACGCTTAGATTTGTTTTGTCACCTTAACAGGTTTCCTCCTCCTCACCAGCATCCTCTGTTACAGCACTTCCCTCCCCAAGTTACATCAGCCCCAAATGCTGCACCGAAAAGAGTGAGTGCTGAGTTTAAAAATCAATATTATGCCACTCTGCAGAGCTAGAAATGGGAGCTTTTTCCTCTAGTGATTAAACGTTGCCGGCTTCCCAATGGGTTTGAGAGTATTTGTTTCCAGCCCTGAAGGTCCCAGGATTTTAAAGCAGTGACATTTTAACTGTCCTTACAGGAAACGCATATTTATCATATGAGCAGGTTTTAAAACCTCAGAGAGCATATCCTGAAATGACATACATGGCTTTTACAACACAACAAATTGGTTACTGTTAATTGTACTATTAGTTGTACACAGCCAACTAGGTCACCCGCTTCCTTCATTTGGCATAGGTACTTGCATTGTAAAAAGGCAGGAGTGCTTTAGCTTACAGTGCTTTACAGATACAGCAATAGAAGCTTAGTGTTCCGATAAAACGCTAAGATATTTGTCAAATAGTTTATTTCCCAGATCATCTAATAGACATAGTATGAATGGAATGCAAATTCTTTAGCCAGTAATAACACTGAAAAGAGCATTGGTAAATCTGTAACCTACATTTCCCCTTTTTGCTTCATCTTCAATTGTCATTTGTTCATTAATAACTTTTGAAAGCTTTTACGCTCTAGGTGAAATATGTTGGTCTAATCTTTGCTCAAAAGTTGAGCAGTTTTCAAATTTAAAAATAGGAGTATAAAAAGAGTATAAAATAATATTTACAAATCTTAGAAAATCATGCTAAAAATAGAAAGAAATTAAAGCAGACACACACACATACACTTTTATAGCCTTTTATGCTCAGTAAACAGCCGAACATTGGCAGCAGAAGAAAACAGCTCTCAGCTCAGCACAGTGTGTTTCTATGTGCAGCACAACTAACAAAACTTAGTTTCTTATAGCTTCATGTCCTTTACTGCTGCCAAACAAAATATAAAATGGTTGAATACTTTCTGCCGCCTCTCTATGGGCAGCATTTTGGGTTTCCTTCCTCTATCTAGCTACCAGTTTTCAAATTCTAAAGCATTATTACAGTTAAGTGAAATTCAAACGTGCATTATTGCAAAATAAATCAAAATGTTTTGCTTTAGATCTCATCCATCTGCCGTCGCCTTCAAAGGACTTGTAGTTTCATTGCTTCTATCCTCAGTTCCCAGAAGGAATTGGGATACGTAACTGCCCTTCACTTCCCATCATGCATTTATACTAAAATTATACTAAACCTCAGGCTGCTCTGTGGAAATGTATTAGAGATTATATAACAAGCACCAGCGTAGGCAATAAGCACAATCTCTCCATTTCTGTTACACACTGCTCGAGCAAAAATGAGAAAATTCAAACATGGAAGTAAGTTACTACTACATTTCAAAATTCTTGAATTTAAGCCATTATTTCTGCTTGTCCCTATTATTGCTGTTATTAAATATTTTTCTCATCTAGATATTAATGCTCAATTTTTCTGTATTTCTTAACCAACTCAGATAGTCTTGAAGAGTTCATTTTCTATTCATAATTCCCAAAGCTTTCTGAACTGGATGTAGGCAAAGAATTCAAACAACCCTTGCAAAGCATTTTGGAATTTTTCCCAGTTAATCAAGGATTTCCCCAAGATAAATCTTCAGCCCTTTAAAAATGGAGAACAAACATACGCTTTGTACGTACATATCACATATAGAATGTGGACTTCTGAATGTCTGCGCCAACATTATTTCATAGGCCTGCTGAGATCTGAAAAAAAAAACCAACATAGACTGGTTAGAGTTGGAAGGGACCTTAAAGACCATCTAGTTCCACCCCCCTGCCATGGGCAGGGACACCTCCCACCAGCCCAGGTTGCTCCAAGCCCCATCCAGCCTTGAACACCTCCAGGGATGGGGCAGCCACAGCTTCTCGGGGCAACCTGGGCCAGTGCCTCACCACCCTTAGAGTGAAAAATTTCTCCCTAATATCTATTCTAAATCTCCCCTCTTCTGGTTTGAAGCCATTACCCCTTGTGCTATCACTCCATGCCCTTGTAAAAGTCTCTCTCCAGCTTTCTTGTAGGCCCCCTTCAGACAATTTCTGTATTTATTTCCTTTGTTCATTTTAGCACAAATTATCATTAATAATAAAGAATTAATTATAGAAATTTTATTACTGAAATAATAAAATACAGTCATGAAAGACTCTCAAACTAGTAAAAACTAGAGCAACTCTAGTTGCTCCCTGTCAAAACTCCTTATTTGTGATATCTCAGCAAATCGTAGTGGAAATGATCATATGATGAAGGTAATTACTATTTTCTTGAAAATATAAACAGCTGCAGGTTATTTCCTATGAAATAAAAATCTTGCAGGCATTTTTATTCGTATCAAGTACCACAACATGTTAAGCAGGGGTGTGAAACAAGGTGTTAATCATTTAATTCTTTCTCTCACAAACTATTTCCTAGTAGAATTTTTTTCAAAGTTACGCCAGACATCAGTGATATGGGGCTTGGACCCTAGAGCAGTAGGCTACTCTGCATTTTACAGAACAAAACTTTTTGTTATCTGTATGTACTGGGAAGAATTAAGGGTCTCAATTCACTTCAAGCACTGCTTGCCAGACTTCCTGCAAGCAGGGCATAATATTTTTTAGATGACACATTTTAAGTTTGTGGGTTTGAAGAAATATGTATCTCAGGCAAACATGCAGATAAAGTAAAGCACAACATCTCATCTCATTAGAGGACTCTATTACTGAATCCAATCACGTCTTCCTTCTGTCATGCCTTTTCTTAAGATAAATATCCACATTCCAGTCATAACGAGCCAAACAATTCCTAAATGTGACTTTATTCAAATCAAAGATGGTCCCATAGAAGTTCAAGCTACTAGCAGTACTTTTTATGAGAATGTTTGATCCTTCAAGAGACATATGACATATGAATCTGATGAACAGATCACAGGAGAACGTTTTTTGTTAGCATATAAACACAATGATTATGAGTTAACTATGTCTAATTTTCTCCCAAGCATTTCCAGCTAAGTTTTACTGAAAGAAGCAAATAAAGATGTAACGATGAAAATTTCTTCTGAAATCGTGTCAGGACTTAGCATTTCTAATTTTCTCCTTCCTATTTATGAACAGAATTACATCTGTGAAAAATAATGAATTAATTTTACGTTCAACTTTCAAATTCTCCAGACTGAATTCTCTCGGGCATCGTACACTGTTCTGCTCAACACCACTGTGTTATACTGACAGCTCTGCGAAGACCATTGTATATAATGGCACCGAGCAGCCAGTTGATACCTTTAATTAGGCACTAAATATCCCCATATCTAGTTGTATCAGGATTAGAGGATGGAGGTTGGACATTGATGCCATAATGAACAAAGAGCTTGACTCACGTGGCACGCTGCTCAACTGCCACTGAACTATACCTTCTATGCATTCCAACTGTATAAGCCAATTCCATTTCAACACTATTGAGCAAATCCATTTTCACCACGTTTGCATAAAGCAAGGAGAGTCTCAGTTAATATAAGATGTATTTCTGATTGTTTCCTAAGAATGCACATTTCTGATTATCTTGGACGATATTTTCCTGCATTGCTTTATCAAAAGGTACTTGTCGGAATTGTATCTACCCATCAGGAATGGCATCGCTTTACTTTTGGTTTATAGTCATGTGATTACTGTTATGATTTTATATACACATCTATAAAGCATAAATGCTTTTACAGCCTAAACAGCACCATTACTTGCTATATTTCTTACATGAATCACTTCATAATTGTGATTGCTAAATGCTAGAGAGTTAAGTTTTCCTTTCCCTGAACAGAATCAGAAAGTTCAAGTGTATATTTAAAAATGCAGTACTGCTAAAGGTTTTAAATAAACACTGTATAGCACAACATACTTGTTGCTGGCATCAGATGCAAGGAGGAAGCCATTTTACCTTTGGTAATACTGTTAAAGCTTGGTTTTAAAAATGTAACCGGTTCTAAAGGAATTAACCGATTTCCCAAAGGTCACTCCTGTGAAATACTACTATGCCAGCCATGAAAATGTTAAGCTTGCAACATTTTAAAAGGATTTAACAAGAAAGCTTTGTTACCAAAAAGTAATTCTTGGCTGTTGCTGTGATGATCTGTATGTCAGACGCAGATACACAAACACATCCGTCCACAGTGTTTGCACACTACATTTCCACAATCAAAGCGCTCCCAGTTTGGAAGCAGTAGAGAGGCCAATGCAGGTTCCACCTACTCCTATTTTAGGCACATGGATTTTCATGCAGTCTCCCATCACAGAGGCAGCGCACTCCTCTCCTTGGGGCAGAACCCTTTTCTGCCTCTCATACCTCACCACAGTCTCACAGTCTTATTTTTTGTGCTTACTTATTTCCAAGCTCATCTATTCAGGTATCTTCTTCTGAGCACCACAGTTCCTTCCAATCCAGTCTCCTTGTCCAGCCAGTCCCAGCTCTAGCTGCCCCAGTAGTTATTTCCCTCCTCTTATGTGGATCAAAATCTAACCTCACCAACTCCTCTGTCAATGGGATGCTGATCATTTCTGGATTGGAGATGGGCAGCTTCTTCCTTCTGATACCCGAACTTCAGCAGAGAGACTGCAGCCACCCAAACTAAAAATGTCCCCATTCTCATCCCACTTCGGTGGAGCCAAGGGATAGAAACTTCAGTCTCACCATTCATTAGAGGGTGCGGGAACACACTCAAGTACACCTTTGAAATGCACAGCCTACAGCAAAGTCTCTACATTGCCACAGTTAGAAAACGATTTTTTTTCTCTTTTCTCTTAAACATAGTTCCTTAATGTTATACTGCTGCTGCTGTTTCCTAAAAGAAAAAAAAAAAAAGATTTAACATTGCACCTGCACTCCCCCAAGTCTTGCACCAACTACTGCTTTTGAACCCTGAAATTTTGATGTTGGCTTCTACCATTACAACAACGGGAGTAGGTGAGTATTTTGGATACGGAGCATTATTTCAGCCTTTCATGAGGCTGGAAGAGGATAACAGAGAATGTTAGACACTCAAGCCGTCAATAATCCCTCCTTTCTTATTTATATTGTAGTAGCACTTAACAACTTTAGCCACGGGGCACCAGTTGGTAATCTACTAACACACATCAGTACACTTCAGTTTTAGAATTGTGCAGGTCAGCCACAAACATATTCCTATAAATACAAACTGCCGGTGATATGACAGCCATCCAATACCACTCTCTCAAAGCACAACTAAACCCCAATTTTTTAATTACCAAAAAAAAATCAGCAAACAGATCTTCACTTGGCTGATGCTACAGAAGCTGTGTTACCCCAGCTTAGGCACTGTTTTACCAGGCAATACTTAGATGCATTTTTATTTGCTGTCCTTTGGGTCAAAAAAGTTCTAGTTCAACAGCATATTCTGACAATTAACAGGTTCAACAAAGCCCCCGGGGAAAAAAAATTAGCTGGGAGTCTGGAGAGACTGTGCCAAGTCTAAAGGCAGAGGTGAGATTTCCACTTAACAGTCTCTTCCAAGTTACTGATGCTTACGAGAAGTAATGTTGAATCCCAGCCTCTTATTTTGGGCAGTCTCCAATGCAGCTGATGTTATGGTGAATAAGACTACAACTGTTCATTCCTGCACCACAACAGCTGCGAAACAGAGGTTTCTGAAGAAATGCCATATGTACCTAGGAGCGCATTATCGTCCTTTCTGTGAACTGAGTGCTCTTCTGGTGAAAATCTAATGACATCACTCAGGTATCTTTGTGCTCATACTGGGATTTGGCCTATGTGTCAGAAAAGTCAACACATACAACTGTAAGAAAAGAGAATAACAGAAGTCTGCCCTTATTCATGCATATATCTCGCAGAAGCAAAACAGATAGATACTTCCTTTCATTTTCTTATCCCCTAAATTCGGTTCCCTTTTCAGAACAGGCAATTGTAAAAACACAAAGCAGTTAATTCCACTCCAAACTGTAATTTTGCTATCACAACACGAGGTGTTTCTAGACACAAACACAGAGAGGGCTATTTGTGCCTAATGCTGTTATTAGCATTCAGTAGCGTATTACCTACTGCATGTGTCGGGTAACCTGTCATACTAACTATGTACAATTGGTAAGGTATACAAAACCAGCCAATTTACATATGAGTCAAGTACTTAATTTCTAAATTCTTTACTGTAGCTTCTGTAAATCACATGCTATCATTTATTAAAGAACAATGGATTGTTGCCAGAGGTGGTAGCTATAATTAAGAATTGTTTATTTAGTGCAGAAAATTCACGTGAAGGTCTTATAAGAGAATACTCACCACTGGACACATTTGGCTCACAAGGCTGATTTTAAAAGATAACAAAAAAGAGAGAGGAAGGTGTTTGTTTTATTTTGGCTTGGTTTTATATTAAAAAGAGGTGAGGAAAGAGATTTACTTGAGTTACTTGAGATATGTGGTATACGAAGTTTATTTTCCAAACTACTGTGCACTTTTTTTATGTTAATGGTGCCATAAATCAAAATTGTATAATACATTTAAAATGTCTAAATATGCTCCCAGCGTGGACTCTAAAATAAGTTTTCCAAAATCTACATGCAGAGCCAAATCTATAAATTGATCCCATTACTCTAAAGGTTAGACTTTAGTGTTAATGTGCGCTTTTCAGTTTGTCTGGTAGACCTAGTATCTTCTCAGGCAAACTAAATAACATGTATATTGTACAGATTTCAATTAATACTTCACAGATATAGAGCAGGATTAGTTTTAAATCGATGGTGCAGATTTTACATCACTATTTGAGTCCTCTTGCTGAAGGGTGTTGTACAGATGTTTCACTGGAATACATGTAGCTATTACCCTGTGGTAAATGTGGGGAAGTGCCAGGGAGAGAAACTAGGAAACAAACAATAACGCAGAGTCAGCAAGCCTGGCATCCGAGATGTCGAGGTACCCAAATCTGAATTGTGAAATTAGCCTGGTTATGCCGCATGGGATTTTCTCGTTGGGCATCTCAGCCACTCTAAACTGTCTTACAAGTTTCTCTCTCCAGAAGTAGAGATCCAGCCATTAGTATTCTTTTATTTTCAAAGACAAACTCTGTGCTTGTTTTCTGAATGTTCCCCTTTCAAAGAAGAGGGCATATCCTGTCTGAGAGACTCATAGCAATCCATGTCTTAATTAGTTAGGATCCTTTCATTGAAAATGATTTTTCATTTTAGAAATGGCATTTCTTTAAAAATCAAAGCTTCTCTGTAGAAAGGCATTACTTTCAAATAATTAAGGTCTGGCACGAATTAACTCAGGGCCTGTGATTAGCTGAAGGCTTAAAGATTAAGGCACTTCCTGAGGATGTGGAAGATTCAGGTTCAAACCTGGTCTGCCTGGTTCAGACCGGGAATTCAAACCCCAGTCTCTTATGTCCCCAGAACACACTTTACCTTTGGGGCTGGGAAGCCAGCCCCTTCCCATACCAAGGGATATTTATTTATACAGAATCGAGCAACACCTATAGCAAATATTTGGAGAGATTCATCCCTAGCCTGTTGTAGGCAACTGTAGCTTATTGAAGAGTCTGCAATATATTGATCGGGGCATCCATATAGCATATAGAAGGCTGAGACAACATTCAGCTGCCTAAATATGGGAGTCCGGTGCCATTTCAAATACCTTGGTATGAGACATCTTTTCTGTAGATATAACAGAGAATTGCAGACCTGGAAGATGACCTGTGCCCAGCCAGAGCGGCAGTGGAAGTCAGATGAGAGAGTTTAAGACATCTCCAATGGCACTAATTGCCTATGTTTAGTCAGCTAAATCTCACTCTGAGTTCTCCATGTAACTCTGAATTGGGCAAGCCAAAAGCATGAAGGTGCATCGCCCATGTCCTCTGTGAACAAAGTGAATTAGCTGAACACTACCTGCTCTGAACAAGCCTTCTCTCAAAGTCGCGGTAAGTCACAGTTAAATTTCAGTAAGAAACATACTTTTTTTTTTTTTTTTTTTAAATGCTGAAAACTTTCTGGGATTGAAAAACCATCGATCTGTTAGGTCAAGTAAGTCTGGAGATAGGTGATCTAGAGTGGTCTCCTAGCATGGCTTGGCATAGACAAGAAGGGGAGTTAATAGCAACGCTCCATTTCAGGGTGAGCTATTAAATAATGTCAAGATAGTTCAAAAGGAGAAATCAGTCCACTACACTGTGGATCTGTAAGCTTTCTATTCTACCCAAAACCAAAATACCAAAATTACTAGGTCAGGCTGCATGTATGCACTAATAACTATGTTTCATTGCCTGACTGGCATCTCTACTCTGTTTTCTCCAGGACAGAATTACCTAAAATAGTGTGTCCTTGAGGACAGAACTGCTGCGAGCTCTCTATGGGAATCCTATGGTATAGTTTACTACCATTTGTGTCATTCTATTTAATTTGCTGTTTCTTCCTTACAACATGTGGGTAATAATCACAGCAAATTGATTCCCATGAGCTCCCTGGACAATTAAAGCTATTTGGTTATTGCCACCTGCCTGCTGTTTCCATTAATGCAATTCTCAAGATTTTTTTTCCTTCCTGCTTCTCACCCCAGTAAATTCTTTGCCCAGTCTTGACACATTGCTGTGTTGCAATTAGTGATAAAATGCTGTGGAGACATCTGTCCCTGAATCTGACCATCCACACTGCCAAATATTGCTTTGTCATATGTAAATTTAGTTTTGAGAAATTATGAAATTCAGCGCTATTTTTTAATATACAGTCTAGGAGAAACATACTTAGTGATGCATGATACTATTTTTAACCAGAATCTGGGAAGCTTTGCTCTTATTAAATCTCTTTGCAACCATTTTATTCTGATTCTCTCTGTGATATTTACTAAATCACCTGCTAAGTCCTAACCTCTTGGTTAAATACACATACGGGAGAGGAAAATAGATACTGTATTTATGCTTTTTTGTGGTTTTGCTGTCTTGTCACATCTTTAACCTTTTCTTTCTTGGAATATTTTGCCTTTGTTCCCCTATTTCCTCTAGTTCACTATCAGCTTTTTCAGATCTGCATTCTCAAATAACCGGTATCATACAGACCTCTTATGTTGTGATCTCTTTCTTTCCAAGATCAAACTGGCCATTGACTTTTGTGGAGAAGAGGGGCAAAAAGCAAGATAAGGTCATGGATCAGAGAAGTAAAGACTAAAAGGGGAAGGATGAAATGAAAGGTCTCAGTCCCAGTTCTGTTAAGGAAAATTCAAGTTTTGCTTTACGCAGCAGCTGGAACAAGAGGGAATCTAAAACCTATTTCACCTTTTAAAATGCAGTCAAATGGCACTAGATTTACTCATCAACCTCCTTTAACTGCTATGCTGGTTATAGTCAGATGCATATGCTGTACACAGCCTGGTTCTCCATGCTAAATTACCAAGATTGTGAGGTTGTAGTGGGATAAACACATTGCAAGGATCTGGTGCATCATTATGATAATCTCAAATAGCCTATTAACTTCTTGACAAATCCTGATGGACTCACTGCCTTGTTACAGCACAAATACGAGTTAATAGTGTCCTTCATATTGCAGTGGACTATGAAAAAAAAAAACCCCAAACTATGAAAATAGCCTTGATTTCATTCATCGGTAGTACTCATTTTTCAGGCAGGCAAGGCAAGTGCGAACGTGAAAATATTTAGATCCATCACCTAAGCACAAATGTGCATCCGAGTAAATGTCCTGCAAACTGAATGTGCATGTAGAACAAAAATTGTACCTGCAACAGAGAGAACAGACATCAGTCCAATTCCAGCTCTGTTCCCCAACATATATACCAGAAAACTGATAGGTAAAAGAAGCAGCAGGAGTCACCAAAAAATCCCTAATTTAGGAACAAAGCTTAACCCATCTTTTTTTATTTGCTTTGATTATCTAATGTGCCACTAGATTTTAAACACCAGGGTAGAATTTCCAGACTTTGCAGATCATTTAAAAGCTTAAGGGATTATCAAACCAGTCGTTTAAAATGACATTTTCACTGTGCAAATATTTGTCTATTAAATAGGCTGTATGGCACAGGACCTGATCAGCCTTGGCAGTATTACAGGTTCTTCATACACTGCAAACCCCACTGTTTCCTCATAAAGCTGTCAAGTCTCACTTTAATGAAACATATATAAACTCAATGATGTTAGCCATGTCTCGGCTAGCTAATTCATTTTGTTTTTTTCCTCTTGAGTTCCTCCTATTTGGACTTTTATCAATTTACCATTTTAGGAGCGCCCCAGCACATCTGCTGCCAGCACCAGGATACAAAATTGAAGAATAAGTCTAATTTTCAAACAGCGAAAACATTAACATATATAAGAATACCTCTTGTATGACCATTATTATATTAACTCAGGGAGCTTTAGTAAGAAGTGTCCTCACAATGACGCTAGAATCATGCGTTCTTCCTACTGTACCATGAATTCTTCCATGCCCTGTGCTACTGTGGTCTGAGATGGACTCCTTACCACTTCTCTTTGTTTGTAATTACAGCTGAGGGATTTTACTACACATATCACTAGACTCAAGGTCTGAAGGATCCAGAGGATACGAAGTTTTCATAGTTTAGGGTGGAAGCTCAGTCAGTAGAAAATCAGTCTTAGAAAATTAAGACAATTATGCCAGTTGTGTGGTATGCAGCCCGGAAGACAGATCACCACAACCTCAATTCTTTTCAGCAGAAAAGAACATTTCTTACATAATTTTTAAGTACTGGGAAAAGGTGGTGAAAGAAAATAAGTGAATAAACAAAGCCAAGTATCTTGTTACCACCTCACAACACATGACACTTGTCCTCTCTAAAAGCTTTAACAATCCTACTGAAAACTTATCTTGTCCCAGAATATTTTCCTGCTATTTTTTAATTTGAAATCTGGAAGGACCTCTCCATAGTACTTCTACCAATAAACAAAACAGCTGATGTCTGCCATTAACTAATTACTTTAACAAAAAAAACCCCAAAACACAACACAAACTAGTGCACACAAACAAATAAATAACATTCTGTCAACATTTGTCTGAGTTTCTGACTAAACTAACTTTGACTGTTTCTGGCCCCACCCCATATTTACTTTCCACAAATATTCTAGCAAACAGTTTATCTGGCACAAATACTTCTGAAACAAATATCTTTAAATGAATATTGCAGAACAGATTTGAAAAGTAAATTGCTAGTATTTGCAGTGGAAACATGATTTGAAGCAGCCAAGTTCATTCAATTGAAAAATATAAATACATAATGTTTCCAGGTATACAATGAAAACCTGAAAAATTTTGCACTGAATTTATGACAAATGAATTAAATTTCCTTGAAGATTCTGAACAGACACATTTAAACATGTGAGATAAACACCCAGTCTATTCCCTGAACAATTTGTAGAAGTAAAAAGCCAAAAATAATCCAATACATTAACTCTGTCAAGTTATTTATCCAGTCTCATTTACGATTCTAGTTCAGTTTAATTACCTCTGTAGAGAGCTTTGAATTAAAGGGAGAGAGCTTGTCTAAAAACAAGTTTGTGTGTGGCTTTTTTTTCCCTCCTGTGGCCCATACGAACAAATGACACTACTCCCCACAGAAGAGAAGAGCAAGAGCTGTGTGCTGAAGACAAAATGAGACGCCTGTATGCTCTAGTGCTATAGGTATCAGGGAAGAGGTCTAGCACTAAGCAGTGAGGTTCAAAGTGAAAGCTGCTAGAACTGATGTTATTTTTCTGCCAGAAGCATGACAGGATAAATAAATAAATACAGTAAAATAAAATATAATAAAAATCAGAGCTGGCAATAAACCTTCCCTCATTTTCCTTTACCCTTCAGATTACTTTGATGGGAATTAGACAGCCCCCTGCAGGAAGCTCTTTAGTTCTTGTTAAGTCTTTTCACAGCATGTTTGGTGGAAAGGCGAGCTGGTGTTTGATGCTGTTCATCACTGTTACTGCTGATTTTCTGAGGTTAAGAAACATCAGTCTGTTTGCACCGCTTTTGAGGGCTGCCAAAGTGAAGATCTCACAAGGGTTCCAAGCTTCTGGCTGCTGTGTTACCGCACATCCCCTCAGGCAAGCCTGTGTGCCAGGGCTGAACAAGTTTCACATATCAAATGCTCGTTTGAGGATCTTCAGTAGGTGAAACTGCTCTTTCTCCAAGTGATTGCCTGTGCTTGTGCTAACATTGATTTAATTGCATTTCTAGATTTTATTTGAAAATCATCACTGAAATCTTTTCCCCTTTTGGACCTGCTGGTACAACAACTATTATAGTATCTGCACCCAAAAGGGGAATTCTTGCCCTCCAATACAGGCAGAATAAATCTGTGGATTGTTGGGGTTTTTTTTTTCTTTTATTTCCAGTGTCTACCAGGAATAGGGGTGTGGGTACTCCTGTTACACAGATTAATAACTTGCCGCTATAATGCAGTGCTTCACTAAGGATTGACATGCACTTCACAAGACATTTTCTCCTATTTTATTTAACAGTGCGTCAGTGTTTTGCTCCCCTGCGATTTGCTGAGCTATAAGCAGAAACCAAGAATCCACACCGCCATTCCCCTGCCTTTTTCACTAAGCCACACTTTCTCCTGCTTGAGTTGTAACCGTGTTTACCTTTCAGTTCTTCCCTCCAACTTTTCCTGTATGGAGTCAACCGAGTTTTGTTCCCTGACCTCTTCTCCATTTGCTCTCCGGTTATAAGTCTGTTCAAACAAAACGAGTCTCTCGAAGACTGTCATTACAAAATGAACCTTTGCCTCTTTGCTACTTTTACTTCCTTCCACACTTCTGAAAATTACAGAGAGATGATAAAGTCTGAGACACTTTTATCACTTATCAGGGGTTAAAAAAAATTCACACAATAAGCCTCCACCACCTCCTTTGGTCTCCTACGTCTCTCCCTTTACCCAGGCTGTCTTTGTATTAAGTGAAAAACTACACTAAAGCTGTCCTTTATGTCTACCAGATCCTATTATGTCTACGCATAAGGGCAGAACTTCAGTGAATCTGGATCTCTTCCCTTCCCGTTCAAGTTCTGCTCTACTGTTATGACCAAATTTGGTACGTTATCATTGTACACACACGTAAAGGAGTGATTTCCAGCTGGGAAAGGCTTATCACATCTCCTCCTGGCATAGGCAGCGGAAGGCTTTTCTTTAGCACACCTTTATGAGGGCTTTGCCTGCAAGGCCCCGAGGATGCCGGCTTCACATTTGTAAGGGCTGCACATGTAGTTAATTAGTGTAATATGACATCTGTACAGTGTCCAGCCACCATTCTGTCAGAAACACACTTGAGCACAATTCACTAAACTTCACCAGTGCCTTCAGCTCCCATGCCAAGAAAAGTTTGGCTGTGCTCATGGCCAGTAGCAGACTTTCCCTATCCCTTAACCTTTCCTTTGGATGAATTCATACAACATCCTTTGTTAACAGATCAGCTTTCAAGTGTCTGCTCATCCCTGCTCACAGGCACAGCAATTTCTCTTTTAGCAGCTGTGACTCAGCAGCTCTTTGATCCATAGTCATCCTTAGCAGCTAAATGTTAAGTGGCATTAGGAGTTTGAGTCAGAAACACCAGTCTGCAGTGGCTTTGTGACCAGCCGGTCTCAGATGTCTTGTATTTTTCTGCAGAGGATTTTTTTGTTCATGGTTTCCTCTTTCTGCTTGTTCCGATCAAGTAATACAAAAATGGGACATGATTTAGCATGTAGGCACAGGTTACTGTGATTCACCACATTTATCTGATCGCTCCTTTTTATGTGTGCCTGTGAAATAAAGGTATTTTGTGATGAGATAGGTATTATCACCATTATTTATATTAACACAAATAAAACGCTACACGAAACACCACGGACCCCCCATGGTTACACACTGATTTCACACACATTTTCCACACATTTCTATTGGCTCTGCTTGAGACCACATATTAAAACCCACCAATCTTCCCAGTACAGACTGATGAAAGCCTCAGCAGAAACAGCTGCATTTCACATGTGGTTTAAATTAACATCTCATCCTGAATGTTTAACTCTAGCTGGCCATGCTGCTTTTTAATATTCACAATCCTCTTTAGCCTCACAGTAGAAGCAAGGCACTCCTCCCTGAAAAGCACAGCAGAATACAATGAGGCTGGTAGCACTTCATTTCTGGACTGTCCAAAATCACTTTTTTTATTGCACATAACATGAAGAGTAGTTCATGTTCCTGTAAGCATATAAAACTGTTGCGTAGCACTGTTAAACTGCGTAAACAAACACTGATCTCTCCTCACAGTAATATTTCCTTTCAATAAAAATGAAGTATTTCCAAAAGCAAGTAGCACTGCATATTTTTCAGCTTAAGTCTATTATTAAAAAGAAAAAACAAAGTAACATAAAATGCATCTTTTTGTACTTTCTCTTCCTGGATGGGCCAGAAGAAAAAAATATCACAGCTATTTACTAGGACCTGGAACATGCCTAAAAAACAATAGCCTTGTATAAGCCATACAGTCCCTTAGGTGGAAAATATCAGTGTAGAAAGCTCTTTTTTCCCCTCTTGAACCTAGAGTTAGGTTAAGATCAGTAATAAATAATCTTACACAAGCAAGCCTACAATTATACAGATATCTCTCCTGCATGAATGACTGTCACAGATACAGGCATCAAGGCTACCATTTTTTTCCCAGCAATATGCGCTTCAGCCCAGGGGAGTCTTCTCTGCAGGTGACCTCCCTGCAAGTTGTGCAACCATCCAATGGATTGAAAGGTAACAACTTATAGCGATGAGGTGGTTTTATGTGTGTGGCAATACACGACACACTCTGGCTTGGCCAACACATTGAGTAAATCAATGAGATCACAGGAAAAAGCTTACCTAGGACCTTCTTGAACATCCTAATTGTTGAGGTTACTATGGCAGTGTTGAACAGGCTCTCAGGAGAACCTGTCCTCCACCAAAACCAGTGGCAAGAGTCCCTGAGTCAGGATTACTGACCCCAGTTAGTTCAGCTCTTAAGACAATAACAACTTCATTTGCTTAGCTGGAAGCCCTCCTACTCTCTATTTACTTGCAAGAGTGGGAACAAAACCCATCAAATACCTTTCACGATTTTAGCTATTTTCTCTTCAATCTGAAATGACAGGCCTCATCACCTGAGAGGAGTTCACTTTTCAGTGAGCACTACATGCCCATTACACCTAATGCATAAGAGCCTTTCATTTCAAAAGAGATGCAGAACGCTTTTCCCCTAATATTACCAACAATACACAGTAAAACATAAATGCCTAGACTGTGTGCAGATGAGGGGAGTGTAGAATCAGAGGACAAGAAAGCACTTTCCAACTTTTACGAAGCCACCAGAAGGTAACGGCACCAGCCCACAGCACCAAAAGCCAAACGCCTGCCACAGAGCAGGGCTTAGCTCAGACAACTAACAGAAATGAGTAGGGAACGGTGCCTAACTACAAGGGGCTTTCTCAAAGAACTGGTGTGAGCCGTGCTAGCAAAGCCCTGTTTGCTGGAGCGTGCTGTGCGCCTGCTAGAAAAGTCTGGCGATGCAGTGATTCCAGAAAGCCTCTCGCAGTGCAGACTGAGCCCTTCATAAAGTCCAAACCACACCGAGAAGCATCAGTCAGAGGCAGTAGCTACAGCACTCCAGATTCCCTGGGTGTTTTCAAATTTTGTTACCGTTAAAGCTGAAAACACTTAGGAAAAAAAAAAGTGATTTCAGCTACAGGTTTTTATGTCTCTCCTTTTCTTTCCCCTTTTCCTTTCCTCTTTGCTACAGGTTGTTTTTCTTCTATTCTAGCCACTTTTTAAAGGGGAACAGAAGACCGGGGTGTTTGCTCAGACGGGATTCCTCATTCATTTTCCCCTATGCCCTTCTCATAGCACACGCAGGAGCGGTGGCTCAGTCTCAACGGCTGTCCATCTGCACAAGTCTCCAGGCACGGAGAGCAGGGGAAGCGCAGCAGAGCCAGGCAGTCCTTCCCCAGGACGCTCCATAAGCTCCTGGAGCCACAGCTTGGCAATTTCCCGATAAAGATGCCGACTGCCTTAGATAGCCTTGATGTTTTTTTATTCCATTAATTTGCCTAATTCTTTTTTAATGTGTTGTAATCAATAAAGTGAATGGACAACAGGAGTGGCAAAAGGTCACAGCTGATGACTACCCAACACCCTGATGGGCAAAGGAAAAGAATTTAAGAAACACATTTTTCTCTCTGTCCCTACTCTCTGTGTGGAAGTATGGATTAGGTCCGGCTCCTTGCATCTTCCCCTTCTCCCTTCCTGTAAAGGTGGGTAACAACTAAAGGCAGTCAGCCTTAAAGCCCAGGAAAACAGTGTGTCCGATTCTCAACTGATGCATCCTTATGCATACTAAAACTAACTCTGCTGCGCACAGCGGAATTATACAAGGATTAAACCAGCAGAGCCCCAAGGTCAGAGTTGCCAGCCAGTACCACCAAACTATGAAACCCATTTCCCTGGAAACCAAAAATGGGACAGGTCATTCCCTAAGCTGTCAAAATCTACTTTATTGCCTTTTTAACAGCCAAAACAAAAAAGTGGCAGAGAACAAAGGGGAAAAAGAAAGAAGCGATGTGACTAAGCCTTCCCAATGGACCTTGGCAAGCAAAAGAAGAAAGGCAAGAAGAGCAAGAGGTCACAAAAGTACGTGTAATTAACATAATCAGTGTAAGAGTGGTGTCAGCAAATTAAAAATAGAGAGTCCATAACACCCAGAAAGTGTGCTTAGGGCAATGCTGTGAAGAGTAACAAGATATGAGACATGCACTTTGGAATGAAGTGAGGTGATAGGATTTCTAGTCACTGAAGGATGTATACATCCAATGTATGAAAAAATCTTTAAACTGGATTTCAGTCATTAACAGTCAACCTCAGCATTTTGCATACATTTATGGTACGCAAAGATAAATTCTAAAGACATTCAAAGCTCTCTCCCTCTCCCATCACCTTCCTTGCACACTCCCTTTTCCAGGGGCAACAGAGCTCTCCCATGGGGATAACTCTTTCAGGGAATTCTTGAAAGACAGGGACTAAATTCCTACTTCTTCAGTGAGAGCAGGGCTGGATTCTCACAATCCCTCGGGCACTTGGTGAAGGAAAGCTTTGGGGTGCAGAGCAAACCCAGGCTTGAAGAGAAGGCAAATGATTTACCAGTGTACAGGAGCACATAGATATATGACATAATGTAATTTTTAATATTCAAAACATTTGGGATCAAGCAGGATGTCCATGGGTTTATTTTCCTTTCTTATCTACTTCTACCTAGCTACCATTGAGCTATCTGAGGAACACTCTAGTGTGTACTTTTTTTTTTCAAAGACTTAATAGCATTTACTTTGTAAACTGGAGTTATTGGAATGTTTTAAAGTTTTATTAACCCCTATTATATCCACTCATTACATTATACTGCAAAACATGCTTCCTTTCTTTGAAAAGAATCCTTGAAAATTATCAAAAAGGAATTCTTCAGAAAACCTTAACCTGTGCAGAAATCTATTGCAAAGAAAAAATATAAGAATGATATGTGAAACACCCTTATCTCTTGTGCTACTCTCCGTCACCCCTCCTTGGGTAGTAAATCAAAAACTTTTGTGCAGGAGGAAAACAGAAGACTAATGTGTACGGGTAAAAGCAATCACAGAACGCACAATGATCGAGGGTCACTGATAAAGGTAAGTTTCAGGCAACTTCGTATTTTCCAGAAGCTGGCAACGGGACCGGTTTTACATCCAAGAGGGGAGAATCAATTGAGCTGTTTGCTTTGGCTTCCTTGAGCGTCAGCTGTGGGACTGAGTCCACTGCACAGCCTCTGCACGTTGGTCCAGGAGCCCCATTAAGCTGAGGGCCGGGTCCCAGTTCCCACCAGAACTACACTGCACTTGTACCTGTGCACAGATCCATTAAATTTGGACTCCGTTCATCAAGTGCTAGGCCATGACAGGTCAAAGACGGATCAGAGCGAGAAGCCTGAGCCACTCTCTGTTCCCTGGAAGTTGTGATCTCCGCAGAAGGATGTCTGAGCAGGATGTAAAACAACCTCTGAACGCTGTTGGCTTCGTTTGCCATATTAAAAATAAATTAAATTCGCAGCTCAATAAACTCAGTTGTAAACTGTAGTTGTTAAACCATTCTTGCCATAGGGGCAGCAGCCTGAGGGAGAGCCAGCTGAGTAGCGCATCAGCCCTCTTCACCGAATCCTCAGCACGCAGCAAACATGGGAGATATTCCCTCTGCAGGGAATAAGATGCCATCTCCCTCTGCGCACTTTGCTCCATAAGAAGGGCAGAGAAAGCTGTCCTTATTCTTTCAAGTCTGCCAAACACCTAAAATGTCACCTCTGCATTTTCATCTGTTTCTTATTCAAAATATACTTTAAAAATAGCCATATTGCAGGCGGTGCTACTTATGATTTCTATTGCTTTTACCTGGAAAGTCACCTTTTCGCTTCAGTCGTAAAGAAAGCCTTCTGTCAGCCACCCGAAAGCATTCTGTTCACTCTTGTCATACATCCCTAATCTGTTAGCAAGCCACAAAAATCAAAACCTAAACATACAGCCTTGAACCACAACATTTCGATTTTCCAAGTTCCCGGAGGTTGGGAAATAAGCCAGTCCTTGTTACTATGTCAGAGGCCGAGTACGGGAGACAAAGGATTAAAAGAGAGCGGAATTTCTTCATTAGCCTGACTTTCCAAACAGGGCGAGAGTCCCCTGCGCTGCCGGGGTACCCAGTGCGGGGAATGGCGGCCCTGCCTGGGTGCCGGGGATGGATGCTGCCGCTTTCTTCTCTGCCTCCCTGCACAGCAAAGACAACAAACAACTCCCTCCCACTTTGCATATTCCAATCTACCATTTCAAACAGAGTCCTTTGCTTTTTATCCTAAAGTGGTACTTGTTAAAGGAGCTGTGACCACTCAGGCTATTTCCTTTGAGGATGATAACACTGCTGCAGAAGCTTCATTATTATGCTAATCGAGCACAGTCTGAGCAGCTTTCATAACTGCCACATTAAATCATCTACCAAGGGGAGGCCTCAAGAGCCATTTACATTGCACTGTATGCATATTAATGAAGCCAGTAGCAGCAGAATTGTTTTTGAAGCAATAGTCAGGTAAGAAGAAAAAAAAAAAAAAGGAGAGATTATTTAAAGTGTTAGAAAAACTAGAGATGGTTAAACTTCACAAAGGGTTTGTAAATTCAGTACTGCAACCCGGTTCTGTTGTCTGAAATTAGGACTGAATAACACAACCGAGCAGAAACCTGCAGCTGCTGCAGTTGTGACAGAGGTCACATCCTGCAACTGCTCCGAAGTATCCGTGCTGCGCAACACACAGTCGCAGTCCTCCACCAAATATATAGAAGAATCTTTCTTTCCTCCCCCTGTCCCCCTCCCTCTTGCCCCAGGACACACCACTTGTGATGCACCTACAGAAGATAATGCTACTACGAAACAAGATAAAGAACAGTACCTAATAATATGCCTTCAGAATAATTCAAACACATCCATCAAGAGCAAAGATATAAAAGCAAACAAGTGACATTTGGAGTGATCTTGGGCTGACAGCTGAATATAGATACACTTTTCCCAAAAAATAAACCACCTGGAAGCCACCACAGATGAAGGGGGATACAGAGGGACAGGTTAGGCTGAAGAAATAGCAGGAGCAATAATCATAGCAGCTCACCTGCCCAGACAGTGTCACATTGCTTCTTTTCACATATGTTCTGGAAAATGTGTATTCTGAAGAGGCAGCTTAAGGGCAGAGCAGTGGCATTATTGACAGGAACTGGGAGCTTTTCCCACTCATGTAAGAAAACTGCATAAAGGAGAGAGCTCTATGGAAAATGGGGATGATGTTGGCATTGTCACTGAAGCAAAGTCAAGACCTTTTTATCAGCTCACAGGTTTGTTTAGACAGTTAGGCATGTTTTTAAATGATTTACAGGTGAATATTATGTGCACTGGGGAAAGAGCACACACTTTAGAAACATGGCATCCCAATAACTGTTTTATTTTATGGTTCAAGCCGTGCACTCTCTTCCATCACTATGTTCTGTAATATCAACAATCCACTTCCCTGTCTTCCTCCTGCTACTCTCCTACTCTCCTCCCTGGACACCTACCCTCCAGACCCAAACAATGCTTGACAGCAATCCTTTAAGTCCTCAGGACATCGCCCTCCAGTGCTCCCTCCTTCCCCACACCTCTTTATTCCCAAGGGATTCGGTAAGAGAAAGCCAATGTTTACAAGAGGAAGAATTCACTGGAACCAGTAACAAATTACTTTTCAATATGGATAGGAGGTGTTTATCCTCAATCTCAGCTGAAACCCAAGAACATACCAGCATCAAAATATTTCTTTTCATTACAAAGGAAGATACTTTTTGCATACTATTGCTGCAAATGCCACAGTACACCTTGCATATTATATATGTGCAAAAGGTTGATAAAATGTCAGTCACGCAACCTTCTAAAAAAGCCTTTGCAAACCTTTGCCTGCCAAGAAAAGGCTAGAACTAGAGTAATGAAAGTCTGCAATAGTCTTATCCATTTTAAGAGAAAAAAATGCCGTGGGATGGAGTGATTCTTCAGAATAATGACACTAGCCAAAAGGAAAAACTCTGTACAAACTTACCCCAGTGCTGAAGAAAAAAAGCAGACACTTTGCCGCAGGATGGCTTACCCAGTCATCTCCACCCTAGTGGAAATTATTCTGTACTCCAGTCTTTAACTGACTTTTGAAGATCCACAAATTGACTTTGGAAGCACCTTCCTAGTCTTATTTTCCAGTCGTTTTAAAATGTTTCCTGCCCAATTGATTTTTTTGACAACATATCACTCCACAAATAATGCTCATGTTCTCATAATAACTGCCCTCCCCACTGAAAGCTGGGAAGTTGCAGCTTTCCGTTTTTGAGACTTTTCGTTCAAATGCTACCTTTTGTATCTGAGTTCTGTTGCCTCCATTGAAGAGTACCATATCACCACCTAGAACCACACAGAACTTGAAAATTTCAAGGCTGGGTTTGATTTCAGGTCTCAGTAACTTAAAAAAAATAAATTAACGGTAAGGTAAATTCCTAAAGGAGATTAATTGGAGATTTGTCAGCCCCAGTCTGCTATAGATGCTTTTCTAAACTAATTAGGCAGATAAGCTGGCACATATAGATATTATAATGTCCATCATTCAGGACTCATGAGATATTTCAAAATACCAAACTTTAAAGGGAATCTAGTACATACCGACCTTGAAAAGGAAAGAAAATATTTACAAGTATCTTATAATTCAACAAGCAATACTAATCTGATGACACTATGCTGTGACAGAACAATGTGACACAACTACATAAATACTCCCACAAAACCGGTGGAAATATAACCTTAATTATGAGATATTATATATAGATATGTAAATAGATTTTTGTACTCCTAAAATGTACCAGCAAAACATAAGACATGTTTTGAGTGACTGCCAAAGAGCTTAGTTTAGCAAATGGATGAAATATGTAACATTTCAAGTATCTAATCGCAAATCATGTACATACACAGCATTTGATTTGCTTTTTGCACACCTTACTCCCATTTCTGTCCAATTAGCTGTTCAGCTTCAAGAGCTTCGGGATACAGACTGACTTCTATCTGTTTATATCGTATCTCTCAACAGCACAACAAGGCTCACTCCTAAATGAGGTCTTTGCATAATACTATTATTGCTGCGGTTAATGATCATGGAAATGATTTGCATGGAGTGAGGTAAGAGGCACATGGTAACAGTGGGCACAGGCATACCTTGCTTGGATTATGAGGGATAATTTCACAGACTAATTTTCTTTCATTACCTAAGCAAGGCAAGTATGTCTTGAAAATGTGTTTGCTTGGCAGTTCCATAAAAGGGATTGTTTTGTGTTGTAAGCAAATTAATGAATCCTAACCTTTGAAATATGAACAGATGACGGAAGAGACAGAAATTCCATTAGCTAATGAGATAAAAAGTATACTCAACAAGGTAAAGTTCATATTCAAGAATCTGGTTTTGTACATACACAGAGCTCAGAAGATCTCAGAAGATACCCAGAGAGCTCTGGATGGTTTTGATTTGTATAAAAGTCCCACAAGTCTTCATTCCTAATCTCTGAAAGCCTGACATTAAATTAAACCTATATATGTGGTTTTGCTGGGGGATGGGATGAGGATGGAACTACTATATGTATTTGCTAAGATATTATCAACAGAGGGATCGTTTCCCACTGTTGATACTCAAGGATTCAACCAGATTGCTAGTCTGTGAATCACAAGTTCCGAAACCACTGTCTGTCTATTTCATTTTAAGCACTATTTTATCCAAACCATTTAACGTCTATTAGATCATTGCAACATGCTGGTTTTGCCCTGTGTAATTTCCGATGTCTGTTTTAGGAATGATTTATTCTTTTTCACTTCCCCAGAGCTGTTCTGTGCACTATTACTGTGTCTTCCTGAAGGGATTTTTTCTGCAAGGTGGAGTTAGGAGAGATTTCAGTATTGGCACTGCAGAGCTGCTTTCTCAAGTACCACAGCCACTGGGGTTAACTCAGCCAGCTGGAACGTCATTAGGGGGAATCAGGGGGGCTTCATAAGATCATCTAAGAATGAAAGAGACGCGGCAGTGTATCAGATGCGCCTGTGGGACCAGCACTGCAACTGGCCCATCAGACTGGACTGCTGCCCAGACAGCATCTGAGCCTGCAGGTAAGGCTGAACCACTGTTGGATCCTGCTTTCCTTCGTGACACTGCACAAAGCCAGAAGGGCCAAAATGCTCCCTGGAAGGGACTTCTGATTCTCAGTTAGATTCATCACTCAGTGGTTAAGAAAAAAAAAAAAGAACTCTATCCTTCATTACAGAATAACTGTCTAATCTTTTCTTCACTGTAGGTGACAGTTTTGGAGCTTCAAACTCCATTAAGAGTTCGTATTTTGGATATCAGCCATCCTTATTTCTGTCTGGCAGGCAATGGCAGGGAAGAACGGACAAACCTTCTCTTTCAGGCCGGGGACACCAGCCATCAGAAGCCAGCAGAGATACTAGCCAGATACCCTTAAAGCTGAAAACCTGCAAGTTGCTCTCCTCTGACAGAGGCTTCTAGGAATGCCAGAGGCAGACAGACAGCTGAGGAGGAGGATATCACTCCCTTCCTTTCTTTCTTATCCTCTGTAGCTCAAGGCCACCAAGTAGACATGTTGGGAGGAATATATAGCCTGGGTTTATCTTAAAACACAACAATTCTTGTACCTCTACCGTTTGTTACTTCCAGACAGAACGTTTTTTAAAATGATGTAGTTCAAATTGACTATGTTTCCTTGTATTGCTAATTAATCATCAGAGCAAGTCAGCTGGCACCTACACTTCTTCAACGCCATGCAGAAGCTGAGCTAACAAATGGACAGTGTTCAAAGGAAAATCTATATTTATTAATGGACAGAACAAACCAAATACCCAAGTTCGAGGAATATGCACGTGTGTTACAACACTTCCCAATTTTGAAAAGTGAGTTATTTCTCTGCAGGGACAGCTTAATACAATAGAGTGCATAGAGCTGGACCTCTGCCAGCACCTGTCTGTTCAGGAATTTCATCCACTTTAATAAGCTGCTGCTCTCTGGATCTCAATTAACCAGACAAGCTGGTGCAACTGTAGAGAACTCAAAAATAAGAGAGAGAAGATTTCACAGATTCTCCATCTGTAGGCCTTCTGTAAGCATGACATATACAAATAGAACTTAATATCATAGGTGACATCCTTAAAATTATGAATTACAGTGAGGCAATGAGAAGCTAGTACAGAAACATCAGCATGAGGCCCCAGAACAAATGTTAGTTTTCATGGCTTACTTCAATCATTGTCATCAGAAGTCAGCATCTAAGCACCGTATTGATACAACCGCTCCAGTGAAATCTGAGATCTGCCAGAGCTGCTAACTGCTCCATGAATTAACCCTAGCTCCAAGTAGGCAGAAGGGTTCACCAGCATGAATCTAATTACAGGATCGAGGCCCATATTTATACAATGACAATTTAACTACCAGAATATAGATACATCAAAAGGCTTGAATAGCACAGTAAATCATGAAAACCTAATTTTCAATTTATAAGAGCCTCACAGGATTTTAAAGGAATGGAACCAATAGATTCCTAAAGAAATTACAATAAAATCCCACAATGTTTGCTAAGTATTTGTATTCTTTCCACGTATTTTCCAACCTTCCTATAAAATTCCAGAGCAGGGATAAAAGTTTCCAGTAAATTATTTTTACTTACACATGTAACCCAGAGATTCCTACTAAATGTCATTAGATTGTTCACTTGCACTTTATTTTTTAATAATGACATAAAATACTGCTACCCTGCCCCATAAAGCAGCCTATCATTTGCTAGACTCATTATCTGCCTGGTCTATCGGGATTGTACGCTCTTAGGATGGGATCTTTCAGCGTTTATTGGCACTTACCACAATATAGCTGTTAACCAAGTTGTGGTGTTTAGGTTTTATCATAATAACGCAGAATTTAGCATTTCTTTACAGGACATTATAGACAAGTGTTGTCAAAAATTTATATTGTTAAACAGAGGTAGCAAAATTAATATAATTTTTACATTTTTCATCTCATGATAAAAAAGATGTTTATTCTATTTCCGTGCAGGGCACATCAGACAGGTTATATTCATTAAGAATGTTTGAGACATGGCAGGATGGAATGTGGATTAAAAGAAGTGGAAATCACTGTGTCATACACCTTTTTTTCAAAGCAAGTTACTGCAAATAGGAATCAGATCATGTCTGGTGATTTACACTACTTTTAAAACAATTTAATTCATCTCTACTACACTATCCTACACATCACTTTCCGACGTACTTAGAAGATGACTGGAGATGATATAACCAGGTGTAAATTTACTGGTAAAATAACCATCAACGGAAGATACATATAACCTAGGACCTGTTGCTGCTCTCAGGGGTGTTTAATCAACTCCTGCTGATTCCTTGGAGTCTTGTCTATAGGCAGCAACAAACCATAAAAGACAGCTGAAAGTGGAAGACGCTACCAATGTGTAAGGTAGGCAAATAAGGATCAAGGCTGGCATATTAAACTGGCATATAACAAGGAAACCACCAGACTGAAGATGGCAAGACAAAATATTGGCAGATTTCCCACTCCAGTATCTCACTATTCAATAGGTGAATTCATATCCCAAGTTTTTAATTCAGGCAACCTTCTCTACTGTGCTGCCTAATACAACCTGGGTATTGAAAGGACAGCAGACATACTACATAGAAAAGAGATTTTTAATTTACAAAACAATATAAACTACTTTCCAATAGCTAGTCCAGTTCAGATCTCGGCCCTGATTTTACATTTATATCCCAAGGAGATCAATATGAAAATTCAGTCTGAGGAAGGAATTAAGCATGAAAACTTTACGTCAATACAAATAAAAGTTAACATAAGTTTTAAGTAACTGACAGAGTCCCCTGTGATAGAAACTAGGGGCAATCACATTCATAGGCGGTGCTGAGCCCCACCCTCATATTAATACAGGTTTTAAGATTCTAAAAAGACGAGAAGCAGAAGCCTTTAAACAGAGATGAACTTCCTTAAAGAAGAGTAGCATATAAATTACCTCTTATGGCTGTACTACTATTCTTAATACAAACAAACCCATTTTTCTTCAATTTTTTTTTTTTTTTTCTCTTTCCAAGTGTCAGAGGTGCAGCAATACATAAGTCTCCTGACAATGTAATAACAACTCTAAGATGGACAGAAAAATCATGGGCTTCCCAATTCTCTCTTTGCGGTTGACCTTTGGACTGTTTCCCATTAAGTGTACCTCTGTTAGCATAGTACACCATGGCCACATAATTCTTACACTTATCCCATGGAGGCACGCCACATTAGATTATCATACTCAATGACATGACATAACCTGATTCACACTGTAGATATTCACTGGTAGACGGAGGTCAGGGCAAAATAAATTGCATCAGTGTTATCTGTGGGATCAATTGATTGCAAGGTCTAATATGGCTAAAGTCCAAGAGAATATATGAATGCTCCAGACATAGGGCATTTCTTTGAAATCAATGATTGCTTGAAAGGCTTGATAGCTAGAGGCTTTGGGCTATTAACACCAGCCAGTCATTAAGTCCACACAAATTGTTATAGCTTTTATAACCTTTTCTTATCTAAAGAAAACAATTAAACATTTTAATTACATTACAGGGATGACAGAAGATAATTGGAGTTATCAGGAAATTATGTAGTCCTGTTAATGTGAGTTACTATGTCATTTCCATTGCTTACCAATGTACTCGCCATCTAGATAAAGTGAAAGTAACCGTTCAACTAGATCCATATTCAAACCACAAAGATGAAAGAATACAAAATAAGTAACACAAGACCAAATGAATTATCATATTAAGCTGGTATCATATAATCTTCTAAGTATCCTTCTAACGAGGAAGCCTGAGTTTTAAAAGTGCAGTTATCACCTGTGGAAACTAATTACTTTTCATACATACCTTTATTTTTAAATTGTGAAGTCCCCGGAAGGATAGGAAAATTCTATGTCTATATAGTTTCTGTGAACTCTCCTGCACGATTTACTAAAAACATACCACAACCAGCAGAGGACGGACCTGCCAACAGCTGCTCTTTGTATTACTTAATAAAGTATTAGCCTCTTTAGATGTCTTCTGGGTATGTGGGTCTTACAAAGCTCCTACTTCTGAAATATCAGGATTTTTGCCCTGTATTTCCATGCATCAGTTCTTCATCGGAATCAGGTTATTATAGTGGGATTTACATAGGACTATGACTGTGTCTAAATGGGATGGTTTTTACAGTATGACTTCAGCCTGTTTGCAATATGAAGAGAATGCATAGGAACGTACCCCTTAATTTTTTGCTGACGTTCTTTTCTTGCATAAATTGCTAAGGCTGAACAGCAGGCACAACAGCAGTTGCATTAGTTCCCAGGGAATTCCTGGTCATGATGTGCCAATCTGTTGGACTTTGAAGATTTACTGTTTTGCACTTAAGGGAAATGTATAAGAAAATATTTACAAGTGCTCATTAGGGCTAAATTGTATCCTTATCCTGTGCAAGTACGCAGGGAATTAAGAAAATTCTGTAATGAGAATGGATGTAAGGCTGTAACACTTATGCAGAAACAGTCAGCTGGACAAGGGAAGGATGAAGAACTGTGCTACAAACCCAGCACAGGGGCCGTGGTTGGTAGAAAGCAGAATAGCAATCACCTTTATCATGGACACAGTCACACTGATATGCATAAACAGGAATATATTCTGAAAATATTATGTTGTCTAGCCTTTTCTCACCTTCAGCCCTGGTGAGGCTTCAGCTGTGGTACTGTGCCCAGGTTTTGTTCTTGTACTTGAAGCAGGTTGTAGAACAGAGGCAATACAGAAAAAAATTGCAACAGGATTTATGTTCCGTAGTGTATAGATGGTGCAGATGATCCAAAAGGAAAGCCTGGCCTGCAAGAGATTTATGCAGAGAACAGGACTACAATTATTAGTTACAGAAGTGATACACATGAGATTGCCACATCCAGAGCAGACAAAACTGTAGTGGAGAAGCCTCAGGTTGAACTAAAACATGGGAACGGATTGTGCAGATGTCTTACACAGCGTGTAAGTAATGGCAGGCGCAGATGAACCTGCTATGAAAGGAGACTGGAACACTCATGTGGGACTCACCCACACGATTTAATATGATTTTGTTTAACAGAATCTCACCAGTTCCACACTGTATTGCTAGGAACTGCAAGCCTACATGATGATGCTTCTCAGGGAAGTAGACGAGTGAAAAATCTGCATGGCTGTGTATGTGAGGCTGAAAGTCCCCACACTAACCAGCAGAGCCAGCAGCTCAGAATGGGGCAAGAACTACAATTCCGTCCTAGCCAACACACCACAGATTGAATTGTGGTCAGTCCTGATTTATCAAGACCTTTAATGTACTAACCAAAAAAAACAGTTTCCCTGGTGGGGACTTGACCACCTTTGTATATAAGTCTTCATATAAAAGCAGAAGAGGATCTAATACATGATTTGGTATTACTTATGCAGTATCCTGAAAGGAATAAAAGACACTGCTTTGAATTTGCATGACAGAAGAATCAGGAGATTCTGAATCAGATTCATACGAGTAATTTAGATAGAGTCCTGCCTAGCAGAGTCATAACTTGACTCGCACCAAGTTGGGTAGCTCAGAATGGAGTCCACTGCTTTGGAATGTGAGGCTTCACCTATCTGAAAGGTGATGCTAGGGAGAAAGGGGCAGTTAGTGAACCTTAGGAAAATTTGAATATTCAGTTCTGACCTGGTGAGGTCACTTGAGATTAGTTGGAGAACCTCATAAGCTATCAAGTAGAGCCCTCTTTCCAAGACTGAGGAAAAGTAGGAGGTTAGTCCTTCCAAAACTACAGAACCCCCTCTTCTCTATCTAATATCCCATTTAGACGGTCACAATTTCCATTTGTTCCAGACTTTTGTTTTACTTATTTGCCATAAGGGCCCTGCCATAGGGGCATGGTCTTCAACAGTCACTGGGGAGACGTAGTCATTAGTGCCTAGGTTTTCTCTTTGCCAGAGAATGCACAAATAAGACAAAGAAGTGACCACAGGTCATCAGTCTTAAGCACAAGGAATTAGCACCCGTGCAAATCTATGAGGTCAGGTCTTGCAAGCAAATCAGGATCTGTGAGTCTTTGCTTGCAAGTTGAACATACGAGGTTGCATCTTGCAGGACATAAATAACGGCATACAAACCCTGCAGGAGAAAACTTGGCACATCTGAATTTTATGATAGCATAGGGATGGATTCAAATTAAAGTCTGTAAGAGTTCATTTCCAGGTGTTTTCATTGTGACCACTTTATTTTGGTATAGTTTTGTTTCTCAATCTAAATCTGTCTGGAAATCTACACATTTCCTACATATACAGAGGAATTATTTGGTTTGTCTCAGGGAAAGGGCTATTGAGGATGATATGTGTTCCCTTACTTATATGTAAACCCACAGGTTTTTATATTTTCCCATATTATCCAGTCATTTATCCCATCTTTTCAGAAGTTGGACATTTTACACAGATTGCACGCATAGGTTTGTTTCCATTGACTTATTTGCCATTTGTACAGATACAAAACCAGCCAGAATTAGACTCAAAGGGCTTTATCTATTTTCCTAGACAACTCAGCAGACTGCCTGTAAACATAACGGATCCATCTATTACAGTAAATTTAACTGTCCTGATACCCCAAATTTCTTCCTACCAAACAGACACATGTGCAGCCACTTGTAATATTACGTGCCATGAAAAGCCAGAACGGATGGTCTGGTTGTTCTTCGTAGTGGTAGTTCACAGAAGAATTATAATCCCTGAATTGATACTCTGCTCAATACCTTTAGGAAGTTTGGTTACAGCTACACAAAGTCTCAGATGGTTGCATGCAAAAATAGGCACAAGCTGTTCATGAGGCAAATGCTAAATAAATCTTCATAGCAAAGCTGCTACTGTGGAAAAATTCTCATGTCTCTCTGAGAGTTCTAAATTTACCCTAATATGCCAACCTTAGTCCACTCATAACAAGCACTGCCTTCATGACCAGCATCACTTGACCCTGATAATCTGCTCACTTGCTTTTAAAATTCTTTTCCCACAGGATGTACCATCTGTACAAGTCTCCAGTGATTTTTCACAAGGTCTCTGTGCAAATGTGGCCTTGGGGAGCAATCCACCATATTAAACAACTGCAAATAGTTCTCCTGATCTACATGACAAGCTATACTGGACAAAATGGTGCTATAAGGGAAGAATTATTTGAATGTGAAAAGGGTTATAGCTCGCCAGGGAAAGCGGGAAAGCAGACAATGGCCACAGTATCACTGATGATATTGAGAAAGTAGGACAGTATTATAATTATCTCCTTATCATGGCTGTCTTTTCTTAAATGAGCCATTAAGAATACCTGATATAGATGCTTAAAAGTAAAATAAAATTTCCAGTCTCTTCTTTTTTTTCTTTTTCCCGGTTCTTTGGGTCTTTCTGTACACATTCTTCTTTTTAGGGGAGCTTACATGTGGCCTTATACTACTATTCAGCTTTGCAAAGGATGAGACATTCATAACGACTCACGCAGGACCCAGGATAAGTTCTGCTTAATTTAATGGAAAAAAAACCAGAGAACATTCGCTGGGTATTTTATGAAACTGACTGTGCTGCATGCTGGAAGGTCAAGTCTGATGTACATCAAGAGCCCATAGGAGTGCAGGCCACGAACTGTGCCTTGATCTAGACATTTTCTTACTACTCACAAGGAAAAACATCCTGCATGTAAGGCATTTGCAGAGAAAACTGCTTCGATGAGTGGTGACAAATCTTTCGGACACTAAAATTAAGGTGAAATAGGGCTGTCAATAGAGCAGCTATAATCATGACAAAAAGTAAATCAGCAATTTTTGCTGTTTTAAAGACTATTTTAGACATTTTTGGGACATCTAAGGGAAATGCGTGCTTCATATGTTATTACACCACTGCTACAACGCATTAGTTTGTGTCAGCATTTTCCTGGTGAACCTTGTCCTACTAGACCTGTAACTTGTCCATAAAAATTTGCCCAAGGCAGAAACCTGACATAAAAGATAACTTAGGTTCGTTATTCTAAGTTGGGGAGGATTAAACATTTCAACCTTAGACCACTGTAAACCCAATTAGTGATAACTGCATTCGCTTTTTTGAATCAGATTGAATACATAACACAATACCAAGTACAATAAATTGATCATTTATAATATCATCATACCCTTCTAATACTGAGACATTTCCTTCTACTACTGAGATATTTTAAGACATCCTTATTATGTAAACAGGGTGTCTCCACCATTTAAGAAAGGTGGTTTTGTAGTTCTTTATCTTCAGCCAGTTTCTTCATAAGTGTGTGTCCAGAACACACACATTTCATGAAGAGGTGTTACTATTTCCATTTTATAGATGGGACTTACAGGTCAGACACTTGCCAAAGGTCAGGAAGTGAGTGTCAGAGTGAAAAATTGACCTTCTACCCTAAATCCTTAGCCTTCACACCAATCATAAGAACACCAGCAACATTCCGATCTCTTCACCAGAGTGAATTTGCACCAAGAGCTTATTTTTTTATTAAGATCTCTCAGTTCTAAGCCTCTCAGCAATAGCAACTATCACCTCTATAACAACTGGACTAGAAGCCAACTCAAATATTCTGAGATTGATTCCACATCATCATGCATATCCTTTCAGCAACAAAATTACAAAATTTAAATGGAGATTATTCTGAGCCCATGTCTTTTGGACGACTGTGAGCACGGGTGATTGTGCTACGAGCCTAGACTGAATGTTGATATGCACTGAATATATTTATGTTTCTGTCTGGGAAGGACTGTGTATCTTAACGATGATAAAAGCAGTTAGAAAATCAGTTTGCTTCCTCATTCCACACTTTACAGCTTTGAAAGGAAAAGCATGATCTCCTAAGCCATTTTCAAAGCACACAACCTAAATTTGAAAAAGAATAAGACTATTCTATTAATGAAGAGGTGCAAGCACAATGTTAGATGACTAAGATTGGAAAGAAAAGGAAAAAGCAACATCACAAAAAGCTGTTCCATTAATATCAATAAAAGCAGAAAACCCTTGAAATCTAACAAGTCACAACCGTGAAGTCAGCTCCCACATTAACAGAGGGCTCTGGAGTCATTTGCTGAGGATCACAGTAAGGTTACTTTCGCAATTCAAATGTGTACAGTTTAGGTTGCGGTGCTGTTTTGATACCGGCCATTTTGATAACACAAAAGAGTATGCTTTAACAACATATCAATGATAATAATGTTGCTGTAGAAGTGTTTTAGAATATGTAATAGCATATAGAATACATTAATATTTATTGTTTAAAGTATATTACTTGAGATCTAAGTGGGTAATTCCTTAGAGCTGCAGCCTCCAAGATAACAACTTCAACATCTGGTTCCCCATCGCGTCTGCCAGCAGTTCTTGTTTGTTTGCTTTATGTATTAAAGCATCACTTCAGTATAATTAAGTATCACATCATATTCAATATCTACTGTACAGAAATAAAAACATCTGTATTATTAATTACCTTTAAAAGTGGAAAAGGTTCCTAACTGCCAACAGAAATTTCATATTTTAAATTAGTGTAGTGAACAGGTATTAACAGTCTGACAGAGCGAAACATGAAGATCCCTCTGCAAACCGCCACTCCTCATTTATATGCTAGTTTCTAACATTATAGGAAAACTGCTGTACAGTGTACTATAACAGAGAAACACATATATACTATATACAACAACTATAAACTCAAGATTCCATTCTCCTTGATTCACCACTTAAGCAGGAAGATGAATTGAGGCTCAATTAGAAAGGTGCCTCAAGAGACAAGACACAGGGAGACCCAGTCAGACACTGAGAGCAGCTGATGCAAACATTTATCTTTTGAGCAGAGAGGGGTGGTACTTTAGCGTTTATCATGTGAGAGGCTTAGGACATTGTAGTTTAAAAGAGCCAAATTAATCAGTGCACTAACAACTCACTCTTTCTAACAAGATTCCTCCTCACTAAAGTTCCTTTCCAGATACTAAAACCTAATTTTAGTTTGAAGCTCAACCTCAGACTTCACTGCTACCGCAGGCCACTATAGCACTTCCCGTCATTACTGTATTTCCAGCCCATGAACCTGAAACAGAGTTCCAAAAGGAAATGCTCTCTGATTCAGAGACAGGCAGTGAAACTACAGGCCCTGGAGAAGGAAGGGGAAGCGCTTCATATCATCAACAGAGAATAGCTTTACAGGAACATTTTGTAAGTTTGGGAAGTGCCCAGATCCCATGGTGCTGCATGCCACAGGACCTACACGGGAAAACTAACCAGTGATGCGCACCTGCAGGTATATTTATCATTTAATTATTTCTACACATTAAACTTTTGTCACACTTTCTTTTGTGAGTTTTATTTTCGACACTTGTAAACACTTTTCTGAAAGACTAATGCTCATTTTTCAAGATGTTTATGACCGTGCTTCTCAAGGAATATCCTGGGATCTCTCTCATAATACCCAAACACAGGAGAATTAGGACGAGAATCTCTATCTTGTAGGGTACTTCTGAGTGCAGTTGACACAAATTCTGTTGCCAGTTTCTGTTCATCTACAAAACCTCTTTGTTTTGGCAACCAGACATTGTTGCTGAGGGCTTTCTACCCTGAGCCCTCAAAGCATGAAGCAGCAGGAGTGGAAGTAAGAATCTCGCCTTTGATCATTAACAAAGATCAGCACTGATGGATGCCTTCAGGATCACAGTTTTCTCACCACTCTCACCCCAATAGTGCTTGACAGATCATCTCTTGTTAAACCACTCCAATTTGCAACAGGACATTCATCTTCCTGGCTATTCTCGACACTCCTGCGTGCATCGGGCCCTGGTAAATATTGCCCCTGCACCAATGCCATAGAAACACGAGATTCCGGAGAGCTCGGTAGTCACTACAGAATGACAACACCGAGAAAACTTTTTGCAGTCGAGTTGTCTCTGAATGGTTTCACCGCCATATTGCTCTATAGCAGCCCGGTACATATTTTGGTACTGGTCTTACAGTTCCTTTTGTATGGCTGGCTTAGGACAATCCGTCATACATAATTGGTATGATCCTACCTTTCAGCATAAGAGATTCAAAAAAATCTGTAACAGTCTACGATCCTTTGCTAAGCTGTTCAAGTCAGAATGTTTCAGATAAGAACGTCTGAAGATCCGTGGGAAAATTTATCATTCCAAACTGCTACAGTACTCACGTGAAGCTGAAGCAAACAGGGTATGAGAGAAACACAGCCTGAAATAAACTGCGATTCTCTGTCAGAATCAATACTCCATGTGAAACAGGAAAAAAAAAAAAAAGCATTCCTGTGGCCCCAAAGGACTCCATGGATACAACCAATGGGAGCAATTCCACAGGAAGCTCCCCAGAACTTTATCTGTACTGCATCATGTACGGAGCAGCCAGGCCCTCCTATGTGTATGCAAAATCCAGAACTGTACAGATTGAACTCATATCAAACAAATCTTAAGGCCAGTCATTCCCTAGGTTCCTTGGTTCACTGAGATTTGGAAATGTCATATATCCAACTAGACAACCTGTTCTGGCAGAAAAAGCACTACTATATTTTAACGTTAGGGATTTGAAAATGCAACTCCTTAAACAATGATGATTCAACCCATCATTTCCACATACATTCACTCTCAAGTGTAAACCTTTAATGACACGTAACTGGGGAGTGTTTACTTTACTTTTACAAAGCTGAAAGAAGACCGAAAGTGCACCGTGACTAATCACACTAAAAAGAATGCATCATCCAAAGGGCAGCTGAATCAAATTATTCAAATTATCTACTGGTTCAGAATTTCCTGCATGAAAGTCATTCAATTTTGTTTGTATCAAAACAGTGAGATTACAAATAAACTGACAGAAAACAAACGCTGTTGGCAGATCATCCTCAGTGGAAGTTTGTTTGAGTTTATTTTACTCCAAAGCATCTCTCAGGCTCTAAGAGCACTGCAACCCACAAAGCTTTCTAAAAACACTCAAGAGAACCCAGATTTTTAGCATCTGCCTACCAGCCAAACTGACCTCCAAGGTGCTATGCCTCTGGATGGCTTTGCCCAAAGAATGTGCAATATTGAAGGAATCCCAACTTAAATGGCTTTCAAGGCAACTTCACACACGAGCACCAACCTGGGAAAATAATAACGCCTCTGGATTTGTTGGCTTGGGTTTTAATTTTGTTAGAATGCTAATGTATTAAGGGTTAGAAGAAAATAAAAGCACTAAATCAGATCTACTGGAGAAGCAATTGCATCTAGGATGTTGCAGAATATGCTCAGCAGGCCAGAGAAACCACGCTTTAGGACTCTATCTGCTTACATAAGATCTGGATTCAGTATTACATCCCTGTTTGACAAAACACCTCAGCACAGGCTTAAAGCTAAGCCTATGCTTAAATTCCACTGAAGACAAGATAGATTTTTTAAGCTGTCAATCACTAGAGAAGCTAACGGCTTTGAGTTCAGATATCCTAATTCTCACCTGCAGACAGCAGGACTCCTGTAACAGAGAACAATTTTCTGTAGCATACCGCACTATTTGAAGAAAACAGTTATTACAATTTTCACACCCTGAAGTTAGGTATTTAAATCCCAAGCTAGGTACATAAATAATAAAGCTGCACAATTTTCAGACATGCTGAGTTCCCACTGATTTTAATGAGAGCAGTACAAGTTCAGATCCTCTTGAAAGAAAGATTGTTTAGACACCCAGGCGTGAATGAAGAAGCCTGACTTTCAGATGGAAGCTGCTTTTATAAGAGCCAGCTAGCGTTTTTTATTTCACGTTGTACACCACTGATTAGGGATTCTGACTCAGTGCTTATCAACCAGCACATTTCACAGGAAGGGCAGTGCTTTTGTGTACTGCGTGATCGTACCTGAGGTTTCTACCTCAGTCTACGGACTGCCATCCAGCTACTAATGGTGAAGTCAAAAAATGTGCAATTGAAACTGAATTTCTTCACTAATAGCCCCACACCCACCTGGATTTCCTAATAAGAAGAAAAGGAAGCTGTAATATCCAAAGGAAAATCATAGCTTCAGACTTCTCAGACCTGGCCGGGGCGAGACATATTTCACTGTTCTTGATTTGCTATGGGTATTTTAGTACACATCTGACTCAAAACAAATTCATTTACACGGTTTCTCCATTACAAGAAAGGAAAGAGCTTGGAATCTGGGAACAGATAAGCTGTTATATACTTTGGCCAGCAAATTTCGTTGTCATTGCCATTAGACCCTTCAGGTCTATTTCCAGGGTGGTAGGGAGATGAGATACACGACCTGTATGAATCCTGCTTCCGTCAACTTCTTGAAGTTTGGCAGGTGCAAGACTCCAGCTATTAAGCACTAATCCATACAACATCGATCTCTATCTGCAGTACCTTCTTTTGTCAATATATTCAGCGGTGAAAGCGAAATACTGTGCAGGACTTTGGAAGAGAACCTTTTGCAGTGTCTGGGACACAGCTGACAGGAGATAGCTGCTTATCGGCACTCATACTATTAAAACAATGTGTGTGGCACAATCTATCATCCATGCTAAACATTAAGCAGTCTGTAATAACAATTACCAATTAAGAGCTGACAAACGCATCTTTGGAACTAACAGCCCAGTGAAATTGCAGTCTGCTCGCAAGAGAACAATTTCGCCTCCTTCTCTAGACTTATTCTCCCAGATCATTCTCAAATAAGGAGAAGGAAATCCAATTGTCTGAGAGAAGCCACTGAAAAAACGGGGAAAGAAATTCTCCCCAGGATTCTCAGATGTTGTTTCCAGATTTTGTACTTTACAAGATCATCACATTTCCCAGTGCCACATTGCATTTATTAGCGTAAACAACAGGATGGGTAAGATCATATCAGCAGATCAGCAGGCAAGAAAACAATTCATATGGCTGGCAGAGTTTAGATACCTGCTCATTACTTTCAGGAAAGTAATGCTCATTACTTTCAGCAAATTGCTCATAAGGACACAGATTTTTCAAGAAACTGTTTATTTAACTGCTTAATGGATATTCTCGTCACACTGGGCCAAGAAAAGTCACATCAAAACTTTTGACACATCACCTGGTGCTATTTTATCTTTTAAGAAATTGGGCACACACCACACTACAGTGTGATGCATTATTAAGTGTCATTCCAGGATATGAGATAATAAATCAGCAAAATCCTTCGGGATCAAAGGAAATTGAATAACTGACATTTCTGCATGAACATAAGTGTAGGGGGGAGTAAAGAAGTTGCCATTTGAGGAACAAACTGTTCAACGAAGCTTAATTATTTCTCTTTACCTTTTTCTCCTCAT
>NW_009646736.1:1614018-1640516 GCF_000708025.1 Charadrius vociferus | reverse complement strand
TCTTTCCCTTTTTCTCCTCATAAAGATTCCTAATTGGGTCGCATTTAGGTCTCAAATTTAAGGCCCTTCCTCTGCTCAGTGCCTGGATTTCCTACCATCTACGCTGCGAGTCCTGGAAAGTCATTAAACATGGAGAAATTCTCTGTTAAGAATCTGATCATGTTACTCAGACTGTTTGGCCTTGGGCTTGCATTCATTATGTGAAATGAAATGCTACGAAATGCTACGAAGGCCAGTAACAAGGGGGGTTAGGGAATCCCTCTGTATCGCTCCATCACTTCCCACCCCCTTCCGCTCTCCCTCTGTACCAGGCCAGGCTACTGTCCCAGACAGGTCTGTGTGCATTTAAACAAACTGCAGACTGATGCAGTATATTAAGGTAACTGAAACCCACTTTTGGGGGGGGGGGAAAAAGTGACAATAAAGAAAAACTGCTGTTTATCTGAAAAAATACAAACCTATTCCGATGGGTATAAATAGTCACCGGAAAAATGGCTTTTGTGACCCAGTATATCAAAACCAGCACCTCCATTTGGCATAGGCCTGGCAGCGTTAGTGCAAGAACAGTCCACGTTGGAAAAAGTACATGTCTATGACACACATAATGGCTGTTAATGCTCTACATTGAGATAATTTATGAATACCAAGAGGGCTAGATTCTGCAACCAAGGTCCTGGAAAAGGCATATTAAAATATATTTTATAACTTCTTTAATTCTTTTATTTCTTTAGCTGTGAATGCCTCCCTTTGGTCATTTTTCATGTATTTTACAAGCCTGCACATCTAACCCCGGGCAACCTATCCACATCAAAGAGGCAGCTCTTGAACAAAAGAAGTAGTCAAAAGAAGAACCTGTACACTTGGAAAAAGACAACATTTCCCTGCTACATCATATGAAAACAAAATACATACGCACGCATCCACTGAATTTATGACATATTTAAAATACGTCACTAACAGAATTTCTCACCAGTGTTTCTCCAGAATGTCCCACGTCTCACATCTCAGAAAGCAGCTTGGTTTATGATAAAAACCACATTTTAAATAGAGGGTGCTTAATTCATTACTGTGTGGTACGGCCTCTGCTGCACAGAGAGGAAAGGGATTTTTGAAACCAGCTAACCTTAATTACTTTCAATTTACTAAACACATGAGATAGCAGTAGTATGTTTAAAACTGACAAAATTAACAGCTCTCCTTTAATTATCTTCAACTAAATAGCCAGCTAAGGAGGTATCTTTAGAAGCAAATAAATGAGTTGGGATTATATGGGATTTAGTAGGATGTCCATTCCTTTAGTAGGATGTCCATCCCATACAGCAGCTGCTGAAAAATATGACTTCAGATTTGCTTGTGGGATGTCCACCCCATACAGCAGCTGCTGAAAAAGATGACCTTAGGATCTGGCAGTTCCGAGCAGGAGGGTGGAGGAGCGACCCCGTCAGAGAGGCAAACGCAAGCCGCGGTGCAGGTAATGCTTCTCTGGGGAAGCCACGCTCTTACAGAGGCCTGCTGAGGAGTGCGCGGCGTTTGTTCACAGTGTCCTGGCCTTGCTGTGTGGTTTCTAGACCTGGCATTTTCCTTTGGGCAACAAACAGTGTCATGAAGTTTCTTAACGCAGGGCGTACCACGTGCCAGCAGGGCACTACGCACTGGTTTGCTCCTTGTGCCCTTCTCTCCACAGCACATCTGTGAGGAAAAGCAAAGGCCTTTTTCCCCATTAGTGAATGAGTAGACATTAGGTTTGTGATTTGCAGCTTGCAAACTATGGGACAATTCAAGAATTCTATTTTAATATGTTCATGAGCTAAGTAAGGTCTGTGCACAACTACGTTATCCTATGTATATATTTATCAGAAAGTATATATACTAAAGCGTATGTACTAATACAGTAATACAATGCCATCTTCCTAAAGACACACTTGTGAATATTTCAAGCCAAACCCAGGAGTCCTTCCCCACTGGCACAGCCAGGCCTACATCCATACTCCTACCAGCATCAGTCAGAATTCGGGCTGAAAAGAGAATGCAGAAGCGGTGCTCTTCAAAAGAAGCGCAGGTACATGAGAAGTACTTGTGGGTGAGCAGCAGCACACTGCTTCGGGCAGGGAACTGCATCTTGCTCACACGCATCTAGAGGAATTCATGATTTCTAAAAAGGTCCTCTTTTCTCTTTTCTCAATTTCACCCCAAAGACATACCGTTCCCTCAAAGAGCCAGAGCCAAAGAGTGATTCAAAGAGAGCTCTTAAGCAGCGGTCACACTGTGTAACCTGTCTGAAGGTTTACCAGTACAGTTCAAAGGGCATAAAAGGGACCTTCTTTCTTTGAAGTACAGCTCCCCATGGTGTTTCTTCCCATAAAGAGCAAAACATATACCATAAAACTTTATGCTCAAACTTACAGGAATCTGGCTGAGGGGCTGGGAGTGCAAGGAAACTAATTAGTTCGAACCACCCCCTGGTTCCCCTCTTACCTCCCACCCAAACAGTAGCAAACCCAACAGAAGTTAAAAAGCTTTAGTAGAAGTACAGCCAGACCACAGGACAGCCGTTTTTCTTTACACAGTTGGGTTTTGGTTGTTTGGTTTTTTTAAAGATGTTAATAAGACAAGAAAATAGGCCCTAGCCAGACTGCACATCTTTCTAATCACAGGAATTCACCGGTGGTATATGGGGGAAAAAAGGAACAGATTCCAGTTTTACTCAGGTATCAGTAACACGGTATTTTTATATATACCTGCACGTACTATTAGAGCAAATGCAGTATTTCAGTGCTGCTTTCCAGGGTTTTCAGTAACATAACATGCACTTAACTAGAAAAGAAAAAAGGTCAGCGTAGCAGTAGCAGACAGCCTAGCCAAGGGCAAAATGGGAGACCTGCTCACAGCAACCGAGACTTTTATATGAGTATGTGAAAGATACTGTGGTCAGGTATTGCAAAAATAATTGATTCCAACAAGAGATGTTACAGCAGCGCTACGCTGTAAAGTGCTTTGCTGAGGAGGTTACGGAACTGATGAAGCAGGCACAAATCCAACAATCTGCTTGCCCAAACTGTGCTATTAAGTTATGATAATGCTGACATTTCCACTGACTAAGAAACACAAAATTAAAGAGATTGACTGTATAACTTCACCCGAGTATGTTGCTGTACAACCTGAAAACTTAAATTCTGTTCTCTGTAAGCACAAACCTGGCTGACATTGCGGAGACTATGGCCCACACGCGCAGTAGCGTAGGCTGTTTCAGTAACTGTGGCTAAGCGATACATGGAATTTCAGTATTTACTATTTTGGGGGAGGAGGAAGAGGAGAACACTGACTAACCATTTTTTCCATCTCTTTTCCCCTAACTCATGTTTTCCCAAACCCCTTCCTCTCTTAAGTTACATTGTGTGAATGAGCTGGCAGGTCCACTTTGTGTAGCTTCAAAAGCGTTTTTTACAAACTGTGACACCCACACAAATTAGCTCCTGTCTCACTTCCTGATGGCTTGACTCATTTCCCAGCACTGTGCCATAAGATTTCCCCTGTGCCGAGTTCTCCCACCTGCCAGAAGCAGACAGCTAATTACATATGTGCCTTGTGGGCTCCAAGAGCAGAAGAGAGCGCAAGTACTGTGCCACAGCTGGGTTTGTCACTCCTGCCCAAAGGAACCTGGCTGGAACGCATTGCCCAGTATGGCTGCGTACGAGTCCCACCTTTGCACGGGATCCTCCCAACTCCTGACCACAGCGCACTTTTCTACACCAACAAGAATAAGCTTAAGAGGTTGAGCTTGAATGTGATCACTATTTAGCACAGTCAAGCTTTGCCTTGGCTAGCTAATTTTTGGTGACAGCTACTCTAATCAAAAGAGCCAGGAAATGATGACTAAGCATAGCTGCTGGGAGACCTGTGGAGAAGCTATACTCTGACAATTGCTTTCAGTTTCAGAAAACTTTCAGGTTTCTCTGGACAGTCGTATCAAATGAAGAAGAGTCACAAGATCTGGTCATGTAATACAGGCACTAAAAACACCTCTGTGCATGATCTGATGATCATGAATAAGATCTCACAAGATGCTGTGAAATTCCTCGGAACTGAGATAAAGTGGTGGCCACTACCACCTACCACAACGTGCTCAGTTCTCTGCAGAGATGAGAGATTTTGAGATTGTTTTGGATGGGGACCAAAAACCTGATCCCATTGCTCAATTGGAAAACCCAAACTCGCCTATGTAAATCCATATTCTGCATCATATTCACTTTTACACATGACCAGAGTCACAGAAACACATGTGACCACTTTAATTAGCAAGAGTTATTGACGTGAATGTTTGTGGGCTCAAGACCTGAGCGCAAACACATCCACATCCTTTCATACAGTCATTTCATTTTTTGTATCATTTGTGGGGGAGAAAGAACAATTTGCAAAGTAATACACTTCTTGCACTGTGATTTGAATTTGCATAATAAAAGCATTTACTTTTTAAAGCTTATATTAATCCTTAGAAGGGAGAGAAAGTGAATGTTCTAATATAATTCAAGATAGCTAGACACAGTTCCATTATTTTAATTTACATTTTATTGGGTTTTTGCTTTGGTAAAGAAACACGTGTTATAACTAATCACAGTTCTAATTACTGCCCGATTCTATCTTTTATTACTGCTAAAATTTCTATTAAGGGAATGAAAGAAACTAATAGGATCATTAAAAGATCAATAGGAAATATTGCTTACACAGAAGTTGCATTGTATAAACTTCAACTCAACAGTTAGGATCAAACAAATTCCTTGGAAACAGAGAATAATGCATTCATCCCACTTAGGAAAGAACATGAACTGATTTCAAGGCTATCCACAAGAAGAATTATTTTTAATTTCACTCCTCTGAGAGTAATAGACAAATTAAAATCACAACAAAATTTTGATTGCCTTTCCATCTCCACACTTTTAATACTCTTCATATAGCGTCTGAATATCTTTAAAGTGTATCATTAAGATTTGGAATGCACGTAACATTCCTGAATATAAGCAACATGGGAATGTGACTCACTTTAAACTGTAGCGTCATGGCCAAAGTTCTTATTCTCAAAACGATGCTCAGGTAGATCCCACAGACTCTCCAGTCTATCTAAATCCCCTTTTGCACTTAGTTTTCACAGAAAAATAATTATTGCACATAAAGTCTTAATATTGTTACTGCCTTTTCCCATATGAGAATACCTACTCTGATGCATCTTCTTACCATGGCTGCCGGAGCCAAAAGTACACGTGTACTGATACAAGTACAATGGTGGAATTAGAGCTGGATAACTTATCTACTTGTTTATTAATACTTTTAATACTTTCTAAAACCTCAAATTCCATACCTATTTCAAATCTAAATGCAAAACTCAATGAGGAGGTGGTACAGCCTACCAGTCGGCAGAAGCATCAGCCCAGCAGGACCACGTCCCAGAAAGTATAAGAAAAAACATGTAGGCAGTGCTTTTCACAGAACAGGTCATGTAGATGCAGTACCTGCCCCATGACACCAAGAAAAACAAAGAGTGGACATTGGGTACAAACATATGAGTGATGCAGGTGCCCAAAAGTAAAATCCAGGAACTGTTCAGACCATTACTTACCTAAAAAATATCTCTCCTTTTCTTGATCCTCCAGTGAACTCTGCTACATTTTCTTTCTTCAGAAGCCTTTGGAAAAGCAACTCTGTCAAGACTGGAAAAGAGAATTAAAACAAGAAAAAAACAAATTAGTTCTCAAAATATTTCAGCCCCTGAAAGTCAGCTCATGTCTCTTGGTCACTTGCTGTGAATGCTCCCTCCTCTTCCCACAGGTCAAAAAGTCAAAGTCTTGCAACCCTCCCGTACCTTGATTTGGTAATAAAACCTTAAGCAAAATGTATTTGGGAACTCTGACACCACTCAAACTAGTCGGTCTCAGCACGATCAACATGCTCAAGGTTAAACATGTCAGAGGTAGATTTCAAAGCCTTCTTTATAAATGCACCATGAATTATGTCTCACCACATTTCAGCATGACACCTTAAGAGATATTTTACAGATCTCTGTCTAGGCACTTTTCACTAGCTCATATAGTTAACTAAGGAATCGATGGGCAGTTGACTTGGTTGCAAGTTAGCTGTGTTAGAGAGACAAACTATGTCCACAGAGAGCAAGCTCAGTTCTAAACAAGGTTTTCAAGGCAAAGCAGAGTGTCACATGAATGTAATCTGCTTCCAGTGTAGGTCAACTGAGGTCAAAAGGTGCCGGCACTGATGCTGTAGGTCTGTGTAGAGCCAATTTACAGTGCCTTCCTGGAGTCAGAGTATTGATAAACATAGTATAGAAACACATGATCACACCAAAATAGCCGGAGTCCTCCAGAGGGTATAACGCCTAATCCAGCTGCATCCGTATTTATGAGCATTTTTATGAGCTACAACACTGCAAGAACGGAAAGAAGAAACTCCAGTGGCTCTCCAGGAGCCAAAGTGGAGGCAGCAGGGTCTGAGCCGAGTTTAAGAATCCCTGATTCTATGCTGTGTTGTGGAGGCAGACCTGAAGTGCACTCCCCAGAGCCTCCTTTGATGTCTTTTATTCAAGCTTTCTCACTGTCTATTGTTCCCCATCCCCCATTACCCCAGGTAACGGAAACTTGACTACCCAGATCTTAAGAAAGCAAGGGGGAAAAAAAAAACAAACCGACTCAATACAAATATTAGCAGACTGATAAAGTTCAAGTACTCGATGGTGAGGTGGGCTGAGCTAGGAATAGCACTGCCAGCAATAGAAACAGAAGCCCTTTTGTTTCTGCTACTACGAGTACTAGTGATTCTGCTATTTTTAAAGAAAGATGGGATTAAAGGGATACTGCAAGTCAGCACCCATAGTTTATAAAAATACAGCCAAATTGGGGTGATAGTCAACAGAAAACTCGATTTCAAGTGGGTAAAAACTGATATGAGATCAGAGTGAATTTTCTGTAATAAAATGTAGTCACTCTGTCTACTTTCTATTTCCCACAAGGAACTATGAAAACAGAGATCTTCCTGCTTGAAGCAGGATTGATACTCAAAGTGAAAGACCTCCAGCGTTCTCAAAAATATGTATTCTATGGCCTAGTAAACAAGTAATAGTGCATATTTTAAATAAGCAAGTCACATCCACGAAAAAGTGGCACAGAGCTGACAAGTCCTAAATCATAACATCCTCAAAAACAAACACAATAAAATTCGTAAGACCACACAAAAAGTGAAAGAAGATATTCAGGTCACAAACCTACCTGACTGAAAACTTAGAATGAGTGAAAATAGAAAAAAAAAAAAAAAAATTGATTTTTTTGCTCCCTCTTTAAAATAAAGTAAAAATATTCCAAAGTACAATATATATGCAGCATTGGTATATCTTGAATTGTGCACTTTTTCACTTTAAAAATTTGCCTGCATGAACACTGTAATGATGTAAACGTTTTGGTTTACGCTGAGAGTGTAAGTTTACACTGACAGTCTTTTTAAAAAAGATTCATTGTGAATACATACTGAATTTCAGTAAATTTCTATTTGAAATGTCTATTTGAATTTCAAAAAAGATTGTTGCCGTCTTTCCTGAACAGTTGCCATTTCTTGAATACTACATGACAGACAATCTGGAAAACAATACTCAAAATTATATTTTGCAGTAAGTTATGGTTTGCAGAGGTCAAGGGGATAGTTTTCACAAAGGTCTGATTGGCACCATCTTTTATACAGTCTCTTTTTCATGTTATGGTCTTTCTTCTCATATCGTATTTAAAAACAAATACTGTTTTCTGATTGCAGATTATCAAGCAGACTAAATGCAATGTTAGAAGTCAATTAAAAGAAATCAGCAACTGATTAAGCTGAAGCCAGTAAAGAAGTTAATCAGAAAACTGATTAGTTTGAAAACAAAGAAAACAGAACTTTGACAGTCTCAGAGTGTCTCTTTTGGCCAGTCACACCACCAGAAAATGGAAACAAAATGATGTCATTTAAAAATTATATACTTTGCTTAACCTCTGCTCCAAAGGGACGTTATATGGCTGAAAATACAGGCTGAAGGTAACACAGTGGGACATAGTTTATAGCTATTTCACACGACTCTTCATCAAAGGAAAATAATGTTGTTACAAGCGCAATCCATGCTTGGCAATAAGGCACCAGCAGGTGTGAATGCAATTCAGCAAAGACTGCCCCGAATCCATTTGTTACCTTTGTTTACTCTTCCTGTTTCCATACAGAATCTGTTCCTCCTGACACTGCTCCCTGTTTATAAGAACCAAACAAATTTTTGGCTTCTGCATGCAACTCTGAGACATCTGTTTTCTTCTTTCGTCGCTATATCTTTTTTCTTTTCAGGATTCAGTTGCCTGGAACCAAGCCAAGATCTGGTATCAATCAAACCAGTGGATTAATTTACTTCAATAATAATTATAAAGGGGCTTTTTTTGGGTGGGGGAGAACATGAAGCGGGTTGATTCAATATCATGCAGCATTTCAGGCAACACCTTCCTCTACTGGTACTGTGATCTTCATCTGCCAACATTTTATCATTGTCTAAACAGTACTTCTATAAATCACTGGTTTTCTAGTAACAAGGAGTATATGTATCTGTCAAATGAAGACTTAAAATGATGACAAAGATTGTACTTCAGCCTCTTTGTATTTCCTGGCATTTGCAGGATCACCTTGCCAGTCTCTAAATAGTGATAAAAACTGAAGGTACCACTTTATGACCAAAACCTACAGATTTCTTGTTCATCTGCTTTTAGCTTTTATGCCTTTAGCTGTTACCTCTATTCCTGCTTTCTGTTCCACATTTGGATTATTAAGGGATTCATGCACTGGCTATCAGTTTGCCCTCCTCTCTTCCCTGATCCTACCATACGCCTTGGCCAGCAACTAAAGTCCACAGGTACAAACATGGCACCAAACACTTCACTGCCACGAAGTGGCACAAGTTATAGATGTTGCCCTACAGAAGGAAGCCAATAACACTTAAATTTTTCAATAACAAAGCTATACAAGGATATAGTGAGATTAAAATTGGGCATGACATGGTCCAAGATTCATCTGCGCTAACGTAAGTAACAAGAGCTTTCATTTCTGAGGGATGCTCATGGATGGATAGCTATTTTTAATGGTTGTTTTGTTTTGTTTAAAGTTTATGTGAATTGCAGAGACAATATTTTTGCAAGAAAATGTTTCAATATAGCAGATAATGTATTTTGACTACATAAATTTTGCATGCAGAGCCTGAATGTTTTACATGGTTTCAATGATCTGCACTGTAACAGCTTAAACAAAGACAATCACACGGGCTTAATAAAGTCAGTGGTAATAAAAAAGAAAAGCTTTACTTCAAAAGGAAAATATTTATATTTGAAGCAATAATTATATAGTACTTTTCATCCCCAGAAGTGCTTTTTAAATGTCATCTGGTGGTTTGCTTGGAAGACAGAGAGCCGGGATTGGATTTCTTCTCCCCACTGCCACCAACTTGCTGTGTGGCCTTGGACCAATCACTTATTGCTGGATTTTCAGCAATGGCAGGCACCCATCCCAGTATCACTGAAAAGTCAGACCACCAATCTCTTTGGGCCTCATTGGAAAATCAGATTAGTTACTCTATTTTGCAAGGCTGTCAGGAACATTAGTTGGTATTTGTAGGATGTCTGGAGATCCTCAGGTAAAAGAGTGCTACAATAACCTGGCTTTATTTATGGCAGTGTAAAATACTCCCCATGCCAAAAAAATGAAGTTGCTCCCCGAGGTGGAGCGGAGCTGCCCTTTAGTGTAGGAAATAGGAAGTGGGATAAAAGTCAAGGAACAGTGTTTCCCAATTCTATCTAGCAACGGTTATACCTACCAACTACATCGCAATAGCCCCTGAGAGCCACTGTGGGAAGCAGGTAGGAAGCGTAAGCCCTACCTCTCTTCTTCTCACTCGCCACCTCCAGCCTCCATCACTCTGTGACCAGTACAGAACAGCAGCAGTGAGTCAGGCAGCTGCTCTTTGTGATCACTTCATGTTCTTCTTAATCGGAACTACCCCGCTTGCTTCTTTGCCGTTTCTCAGAGCAGTTCATGGAGCCACCCACTCTCTTTGTCTTTAGCATTTGCAAGCACTGTGGCAGGCGGCCTATCCCTTTACCCTCTGAATATGAAGCACCTGCCAGCTCTCCAAGACACCAGCCTCTACATGCTATTGTAATATTAATATGTTCAGGTAAAGTTCTTGTCTTCTCACTTGGGCAAGGCCCCCTCTCCTCCCTCCCTTGCAGCAGGAGCTTAGGTTCCACTAGTGTGGTGTAGTGCCTCACGCCTGTCCCAACCCAGGTACCAGGCTGCAGAAGTGGCGAGAGGACCTCTTCCCAATCCTGAAAAAACAAAAGAGGGAACACACCAGCACATCATAGTAGAGAGCAGCCACAGCAAACCAAATATCTGCCATATGCACTACTGATCTGCCAGAGACATTATCTGCTGAGGAACATGGTACGCTGTAGCTTCATTTCTTCAGGACCTCACAAATACACAGAGTTTTCCAGAAAAACAAATTAAAAAATTTTGAAAGGGTCAGCATACCCTGCAAGGTAAGAAAGAGGCTAGAGCTAACCCTCCAGCATGGGCTCCTCCAAGATCCCCTGCTCCACAGATAAGGCAGACTAGAAACAGGACAATGTCAAAAAACTAAATGGGAACTTACTAAAACACAACTCAGACACAAGGGCTGCGGGAACGAACGGGATCAGTTTTCACTCTCGTCACTATAGCAGAGCCAGACAACTTCAAAGGCTTCATCAGATTCTCCAAGGCACATATGAATTAGGTTCCAAAACCACCTCTCCTAAATCCTCTATCCTCCCAGGTAAATTTGGTATCCAATTATGGACTTGGCATAGCCAAGTCCTTGTTCAGTATGGAAACGTATCAGTTGGAGTCTCTTTCTTCTCCTGCTCTTCCTCCAGGCACAGAAAGGCACCTGATTTGTTTAGGCTATTTAATCAACTTCCAACCACTCTCTTCTTCCAAGTTCTAATTCTCCATTTCCTCTTCTCTAAAGTTCAAACAGTTGATTCCCACATGTCCAAAGTGCCTAACCTTGCATCCTGAGCTTTTATCCCAGTTCCAGTTCTTGGTAGCCACCCAAGTTAACTTCCTTCTTGCCCTGAGCACCTGAGAAATCCTCTCACACCCAGCCTGGCAACATTGCAGCCTGCTCATTCCACTTGACGGGAAAAGCTCCCGAGTTTAGCTTCCAGTGCCTAAGCTACATATCTGGAGAAGCCTGGAGTGGAGAATTGGTTTCTACAGCAGTTACTGGGGATATTTAATAATCTCTTTCGTGACAGTTTAATAGTCATATATACATCTCTGTATTATTCTGATGTCTCTAAGTTCATGATTCCTCAAAAAGAATTGACATGTTAAATATCCCAGTTATTTAGCACAAGATCTTTGGTATACAACAAAATGTATTTGAATCCACAATGACTTGAAATTACTTTAATAAAAGGGATACTCAAGGCTTATGAGGCTTTGATTTTCATTTTCACTAAGGCCGCTACTGTACTCTGGCAGAATAAATTGAGAGTAAATGGAATATAGACATGCCTTATGCTCACTTTAAACAGCCGTTACACAAATGAGAGGAGCCCCCCTGTCTGGTAAAAAGAGAAGCTGAACAGTTTACCACATGATATGTAGACTTTTCTCCAGCAATGAAGATCTATTATCCTGCTTCACCAGCACCTCACAGCAAGTCAGTAAAATTGAAGAAAAGCTCATCTTTGAGTATACAGCATCGCATATATATCACCCTCAGAAGTTATTTGTCTTATAAACTCATAAGCTATTTTCCCCACACCTAGTTTCCTACTACCATTCACAGAAACTAACCTGAAAAGGTCTTTTCCTGGATATTCTCAGAGATTTACAGCATTTTGTTACTTGCTGTTACACTTGCTGTTTTAGTTTGAGGAACAGTATTGATATACTACAAAATGCCAGCAATGAAGTAGTTGGTGTGACGGGCACAATCAGCAAAATCTTTGAGAGGTGCCCCATATCACCATTTCTAGTAGCCAACAATAAATGGCCATTTACAAAGGAGCATTTTTATAGGATCACTTACACATAGAATGTAGAATATCCTTCTTATATTTGCTCAGCTACGAATCACTGTATGAAATCTGGCTGTTCATTGGCTGGTAACTTTAGGAAAAGATTTATTTCTCTTTCATATCTCTGCTTTTTTTTTTTGGGGGGGTGGAGGGGAACCTCCTTAAAGAACGCAAATTGACAGTGAAGTCAATAGTCTTAAAAATATTTTTTTCCACAAACAACCATTTTAACAGGTACAGTCTGAAATCCCAGAGAACAACATTACCTGTGCTCTTAAAATTTCAAAGTGATCTTACAACCTCAATCCATTTCCACATGATCATGCCATTCACTTCTAGGAATTTCCCATCCCTATGGGACAATTATTCATCCCAGCAAAGCGCTCAGAATATGACGACACAGTCCAGTTAACATTCCTTCGACTGAATGATGTATTCTTTCCACAGCACTGCATCAATTCAGCCTGAGATTATAGAGGTGCAGTTTTTTAAAGCTCAACAACCAGATCCTCTCTGCTTCTTGAACTTTGCGCTTGTGAGAACACAACCTCACACAGCACCTCCAGGTGAAGAATGAGACTGCCTCGTCTGAAGATAGTAGGAAGACTGTGACTTATTGCCCACAACATAGAATTTGCTCCTTTGTGAAATGAGTCTCACTTTGTTCCTTCCTGCTCTAAAGGCACAGGTGAAGGGCTGCCTTCCTTTTGCACTCCAATTTTACATCACTGACTGCAGTGGAATTACACTTAAATGATACTAGCTTAAGAAAGAAGAGAACAAAGCCCTAATACTTCCCCTCCTTCTACCACAAAGATGTTAAAAAATTGTATTTCCTTGCATCCCTTTGAAACATAATTCAGTTGCTTTGTTAATCTCAGGAAGATCATATTTAAACTCTTTTTTTTTGTTTGTTTTTTAACAGCTCAATGCGCATCTGGGTGGAGCAAGGCTCTGATCAATGTAGTAACCGTACAACAGATGAGTTTCAAGCACTTCCCATTAGGCTTTATGGATTGCTTTAAAGTGTACTTAAAAAAAAAATAACAAGGAAAGAAATTAAAAGATCCACACTACCATTTTAGCTTTCACAATCCATTATATGATCCTCATTTTGCAGAGCTTGGGGAGAATAAAACCCCAGCCTTTTAGACCTTGGAAACAGGTGAGTGCATTAGCCAGCTGGGCCCATGAATGTCACACCGTCCCTCCATTTTCACTAATGGCTGCGCTCAGTTCTCAAACACCAACAGGGAACTGAAATTATCTCCAAAGGTACAAATGCAAACTTTTGCTGACACTCAAGAACACAGCAGGGAGAGCTCGATACCGACAAGCAGTTACTCAACACAGTTGTTCTACTCCCTGCTTAGCAGTTGTGATTTTCAAGATACGACACATCAGTGAAGAACAGTTAGGAGCAAAAATAGAAGCTCCAAGTTGTTTATTTTGGAAGACAAAATTCCTCAGAACATGTGTTTTTTGAGGAATTTTCCAAAACTGGCACCATAAGTGCCCCCAGATTTGCATTAGCTGGGGTTACACAAGCAGAATCTCTGCTTTGGATGTGTATGCTGGAATTGTACATATATAAAAGAGTGCAGAGATAAAATACGGGTTATTAAACCTTCCAACATATCATCAATACATATAATGAAGGGTACTTGTGTGCAACTTTAAGTATTACTAAGGCCTTTTAGTTATTCAAGCCATAATTAAGAATATAGTTTTGGGAAGGCACGTGTGAAGTTAAAACAAACAAATCACCTAGAAAAGCAAAACCCCAATGTTTGCCAATCAAACTGCATTAACACCGAAGCTGTGTGTGTGATTTCAGAAATATCAGTGTAGTGGTAAACCTGAGGCTGCTTTGACAGTTTGATTCTGTATACATATATATATGACAGTGTAAAGAACTGTTGCATTCCTACACTCGTTGCCCACAAGAATGCATGTTTTACCTTTTGTTGAATTTCATTCTAAAAGGGAAAGTCTGCAAGTAACAGGTCTATGTTTTTCCCCTTTAATCTGTTACCCTGACATTGTATCAAGATGCATACACAGGCACCTAAAAATACTAATTACAATGGAGCTAAGGCAACGATGTCTGGGTTTTGTTTTTTCATGTTTTTAATGCATGTGAAGAAAGTTAAATAGGTGTTCCTGCTACTGAGGTGAGAACTGAGGAACAGGTCTACGACAGAAGTGTGAGGCTGTTAGTTATGATAGAACACATTAGCCCCTTGAAACAAAAACGGTCCAATGCATAGAGCCTAATGCACTTCTGAATATTATTCCATCTCCCTCTCCTGCCACCCAGCCATTCTCACCCTGACGCCGGCTGAGTACATGCCACTCTCCCTGCCTGAGGGGGAGTTTAGGCATGAGTTGCTTGTCCCATCAGCTTAAGGAATTTGGAGATCAGCTCCTTGCCATCAGGTGTACTTTTTTTCTTCCCCGATACCTTTACAATTTTAAACCAGGGGTCAGTAAAATACCTTGCTGATGCAACAGGAGCTATCTTCCTTTGTTGCGACTAACACTGGGCGGCAGCCTAAACAATTCACATTTCTTTTTCCTGCAAGATGTATATATCACATTCAGGATTTACAAACATGCGGCACACACAAGAGGTATTTCATGACCATCCCAAACATTCATAGAACCTCTGTGCCAGCACAAACAATTTGGCATTATTTCTGATGGTCATGGTAACGAACAGGTCACTTGGGGTCCCACTTACAGTTATAGACAGACACTCTGTACCGTATGAGGAGTTCTATATGTAAGGAGTGTACAAATGGAGCAGTATCATCTATATAAAACATAACCACCCCTATGCCATTGTGCATGCATGTATACAGAAATGAAATGAATTCACCCTTGATGTAAGGAGGTGCAGGTTTCTTCACTCAAGTCAGCGGATTAGGCACCATGTGACAGATTATACAGATATGTAGGGGGAAAATGGCATCGCTCATTTTAACTTATTCCTGCTGTCACTGAAAAAATGGGAGACAATTTGGCCTGAACCCTATTGTAATCGGTCTTAGCCCTTTTAAAGGAAGAACTGAGTCATCTGCAAAAGGAGAAAGAGAAAAAAACCCATCACAGAAAGCTGTGCTGCGAACCGAGTGTCAGTAAACAGCGTACAGCTGCGGAGCAAAACTGCCATACATTGCTGCTTGGAGTCAGCCAGCAGTGAGTGCTAAATGCATGCTGATTTAGGGCCTGATCCTCAAAAGTACAGTACAAATTCATCTGCCAGATTTCAATTTGTAGATGATATATATAATGTCTATGTGAAGCAACCAGTTAAGAGGCAGAACTAAATGACAATGTTAAGTACACGGGCAAAAGAATAGACAGCGTTAATATAATGCTCAAGAGCCTGCTCCAAATTCAGCGGGGTTTCTCTGATTTCAGTGACCTTTGCAATGAGCCTCAAGACCACAAGTTATTAAAATATAGAACTTAATCAAATAATTCTGCTTTCTTGCTGATTTGATCTGCTTTATCCTCTCCATTTCTAGATAATGAGGAACCAAGTGATAGAATTCCCATTACTTTGCTATTAAAAGGAAATCTAAGCCTTTTATTTTGTTGCTAAAGATGTAAGGATCTAAAGACGTAATTTCCTATGCCACTTCTGCTGATTGACCCAAATATCTTCCTTACTTTTCGGATCTTTGGTCAGGCAAATTGATTTCTATGCTTTCCTCTGCGATAAGGCCCTCAGAGAAGCACTTAGTCACACAGTCCCTGTACAGGGTACCAGTCTTGAACCATTCCCCATGTGCTTGTGCAGGGACATCAGAAAATTGAGAGAACTGGTATCAAGTTTAGCTACGTCTTGATTTATCTGAACACACCTAGACTTGCACTGAAACACTGTTTGTGTGTAACGTCACTATCATGAAGGAAAATAATTTGCTATTTGGTATGCTACTTTTCTTTTCCAAACTGCATCATCCATACAGGTATATTTTATCCACAAAATGTACCGAAAGAGATTTTCAGCTCTTCTAACAGTGAGAACAACATATCAGATTCATTGTATGTGGTCTTCAGTATCAAAAAGCACTTGAGGCATACAGTAAAACAATATCAGTATAAAGGTCTTCAATAGTTTCTACATGCCTGTTCCCTCTCCTACTCCATCTGTAGCCAGTATTCTCTTTGGGCACAGCCACTACCTCAGCCTGCCCATCAGCCCCACTGGAGCTGTGGCAGATGCATAGGTGTTAATGTCATCAAATAAGAATAAAGGCTGTTGTTTCACATTGTTGACTCAATTTGTAAATACAAGATTCAACTAATCATGACCCAGTGATACTTCAGTGAGATTTTGTGCAGTGTAGATTTAGTTTCTTCAGCACCTACATCCACATGACAAATTTTAAAGTGATGGACATTAAGTTATCACGGTGATAGGCACCGTGTAAACACTCGGAGGAGAAGGGGATAGTTCAGAACCAGGACCAAGAAATGAATTACCTTCAGTTGTTAAAACATACTGCAGTAAAAACAAGCCCAAGAAAGATTATGACTCACAGAGGAAAGCCTTACATCTTCTCGAAGGACTAGTATATTGTAGTTTGCTCATACAAGCATCAAATTATAATAATCCTGCACCAACTCTGATCCAGGCAGCGACACGATGTTTTTCTTCTATTCGTTCCGGTCCTGTTCTCTCATCCTAGCCTCAAGTCTCATTCACCTTGTACAATACGGCCCTTTCTATGTTGCATTGCTATTTCTGCTCTCCTCATTCTGGATATCCACAGCCATTCTTCAAGAACATTTTTCTAATGCAAAATGCTCTTCAATATGAACAGGCTTTAAAACAGTCAGCAAGTGTGTAGCTGTCACTGAGTGCTTAAAGCTCTCACAGAGAAAAAGCAGTTGCTTTAGCAAAATATTCTTGCAGTTTATATAGGTTAGGAATTAGCAGAAGCATCTCTTCCTATCTAAGCCCTTCAAATATGACAAAGATGTACCACTACCTAAGACATCCTGTATGAAGAGACACACTCAATATCTAAAATAGTAGCAATTACAACTGCTTTTCAGAGAGGGGAAATTGTTGCTGGTACAAGAAAGGCCTTTTTCCAAAAACATTAATAGTGCATTTTTGATACCTCTGCAGCATTACCACAGGACTCAAAAAATGTCTGATGTCCAAAAACCTCAATCTTTGCTTGAATTTTCAGTCCTTTATTCTGACAGTTGCTAGCAATAAAAATCACTTGGAAAATACAGTTAGAAAGATGGTCACTGGTTTTAAAAATACGAGTGATCAAAGATCTATGTTTTTGAAAATAGAAATTTCGTAGGCAGAGAGACAGTTGCTTCAGACTGAAGAATTCAAAAGCTTGGTAAACCTTATGTGCCCTCACAAAAAGCCCAGAAAGTTAGCTATGTATTCTATCCATCACGTATATCTGTATTAACCTAGTTTTCTAAGAAGGATATTAGGTAACATGAATTTTACTAACAAAAAAGGTGAATAAAAATCAAGCATTTTGAGAGACACTGCTACGCATCACTGGCACATAATCCAGTGTTATGAGGGATTGCTGTTTTTCATACCAATTTCAAGATTTTTGAATCAGTAAAGTAATACAGTTGGTCAACATAATATATTTCATAAATCAGAACTTGATAGATTAATCTCTGTGGATTTATAAATCCCATCAGGATATTTCCTCCCAAGCAGAGCTTGCTCTTTACCTATTTTTCTTCATGGGTTCTGAAACAAAACGTTATGAGCTTACATCTCCAAATGATGTGTTAACCCTCCAGGGTTTTTCCAGAAAGCACTGCAAGATCACAAGAGCAAAGTGTGCAGTCCAGATGAACTTGGCAAGCTCTCTCGTGAGCCTACAGAGACTGGAACAAGTGCAAATATTAATGTAGTTCACACGCCCTTAAAGAATGCACAATCAGAAATTCATCTACCGCTGAGAATCAGCACTCAAACCCTAAGCAGTGAGGTCATCGTCAGCAACAAGCCTCTCAGAGATTTGTAAAGAATCATTCATTTCTTCTGTCTCTCAAGATACCTGTTTCTTAAAGAAAAGGGATTTTCTTCACTATTTTTCTGTAGGAGAAAAACAAATGCAATTCATTTACTTTGTACCACCAAGCTCTGCCAAACAGAGCTACGGTGAAGTATGTCATGTGGTGCACTGCCCTTGGGTTACCTATTTGTTAAACACAAGACAAAAATGAAGCCACTTTCAAGTACATTCAACAGACACCTGACGGTAGATCTTCTGTGCAAGTACCACTGGGAGACACTATCAGGCCAGGTCTGAGGGACATTAAGCCTGGAAGAGACCAGTCTCCTGTATTAACATTAATTGTTGTAATGTTTTTACGACATTTAGCCACTCAGCAGGAGCTGACAGAACCCTTAAGTAAGCCTTTTCTCTATTGGTACAGTCTAGTCTTCATTTCTCCATATTAATATCGACAAGAAAAGGATCAAACATCCTGAATTTCCTTGGGAATTCAACAGACTCCTGACTGACAACAGCACCCCAAGCTGTCCCTGTTTAACCCAAATTGGCTCTGCAACAGCTCTGTGACACTTTGTGGAGTCTGTGTCAAAAGTTCTCATGAACTCCATCAAACTCTACCTCTTGAAAAACAAAAGCAACGCTATATTTCGCAGGATATCTGCACAAGCATATTTCTTTACCTTTAAAGACCTGAAAAACATTTATGCTGACTTCTACATCTTTTAAAGATACTTTAACTCTAGGTTACTGGTGGTACTGATGACAGTATTTGAGGTAACAGACCCCTACTTTCTGTGAGACTTCAATTGCACTGTATACTTGAGAAAATAGCGTGGGGCTGAGAAGCATATATTGCTGTGATCATTGCGGAGAAAAGAATCAATCAAATACTGAGTACGGTAACTTTCCTAGACAAATTCTGTAAGACTGAAATTGAAAAGCTCCACGCAGCTGTATACCTTGATAACGGTTATCTAAAAATATTAGATCCTGAAAGTTTAATACTGAAAGACAATTTTACTCTATTTAATATAGATATTTTTTAAATTCTGGCCAAATAATGACCATCGGTAAGAATCAATAGGAATTTTAAGGCATTTTTATTAGTGGATATTAATATACATACTCTGCTCTATACCTGCTCCTTGCCACTCTCCTGTAAGTGTCAGGTTTTGAACACTTCCTCATATGAAATGATATTAAGAACAATAGAAATGGGAAAAAGGACATTGGGGAGTTCCCTTTCAGGTGGGGAAAAGAAGGTGGGGACTGGCAGCAAACCAGAAACCACCCACTGCTAAATCCACGCTTAATATTCAAGCGCATTTTTACTAGCACCATCTAAATTAATCTGGAATCCTTTTTAATTACAGGAAAATTTCCTTGAGACTTCTTACATGGCCCTATTTTTAGAGCGAACATGAGCCACTCTGGCAAACACTTTTTCAGTCTTGAAGTGCTATCATGAGGACGCACCTATCTCCAAGATATGAGTTACAATCCAGATGGCAGCTTGGGGAAATCCAGCTGTTATTTGGAACATCCAAAAGCTCTGATCCCTCCCTCCCTTTATGCCCTTGTGAGCTAAACAACAAACTCTGCTCTGTTCACTCAATCCCCGAAACAAGTAGCTCCTAATCAAGCAAAGGAAAAAAAAAAAAAAAAAGAAAAAAAAAGAGTATCATTTACCTTTGCTGTTGTCTTTAATTAAATGTATTCCACTCTGGTGCTGGCACTCACTCTGAACCTTTTGCTATGCAAATTTCAAGGCTAACTTTTATTCAGAGAACAACAAGTGTACACTTGAGAATGAGTTGGCATCTTTTCAGTGCTACTTACGTTTAAGTGCACTCTCAGGTGTTTATGTTATCCTTCACAACAGCCTCTTCCCTTTCCAATTTGAATAATTAGAGAACTGCCAGGAAGAAAATGCTTTGGTTCTTATTATCCACAATAGATCATAGAAGACTGTATTTCGTTCTGAAAATTAAAGCCCCTAATTTCCTGCCCCAGGCACCCTCAGTACATGTATTAGTCCAGTCCTTTTATTTAGGAGACGTTCCTAATGTTTACCAGCTGATGTTCATACACCTCCAGGACATCACCCACCCTGTTGGTGCTGTTGCAGTTCCATACAGCAGGGATTTCAGGCACTGGATCTCGACATCTTTAAAGGAGAGAGGGGATCGCTGTTTTTACAGATGGCCCAAAATTAGCCTCCAAAACTGAAAACACTCTGTGCTTGTGCCAAGTATTGATATCAGTTCCAAATCAACCTGGAGGGTTTTAGACTGCTTTTGAACCAGCAGAGAGAAAGACAATCAATCACACTCACTGCGTAGCATGATACAAGCCCATTCACAGACCTCTGCTCATTCACTCTGCCATGAATATGAGGGGAATTCTATTTATTGTTACCATACAGAAAAGAAGATGAGTTGCTCCCTGAACAGGCTTAATTGCCAGGGAGGGAAAAGCTAAGGAACACAGTAGCTTTGCCTACCACACAGTAAGTTCAACTTACTTAAGTCTGTCTTTAGGCAGGAGCTATGGGGAGAAAGAATGACAGAAAATTGGAAGGAAGGGAAGGAAGGGAAGGAAGGGAAGAAAGAAAGAGTGAGCTCCTCTTTGTAGGGCTCCCTCCTCGTACCTCTAAGTATGAGGTGGAAATGGGAGTCTTCATACTGCCTCCAAACTGTGCTTCTTGTGCAAATACAGCTGAGTGTGCAATTGTAAACAGGAGTAAGGACTGAATTGCTGGATAAGTTCTAATAAATTTGAACTACCTTCTCTAATCATTGCTTATTAATAAAGACTTCCATTGTGAAAAAGAGATTCACCTGTTTGAAACCACAAGCAGATGTTTATGTGTGCAGAACAGTTTCTTCCAGTCCAGCCAATCACATCTAATTTTGATCCAAAATCTTAGTGCTATTTGCATTCTCCAACCTATTTCAACCTGTATAATTGACTCAAATCCACATCTTTAAAGACAGCACGTCGCTAAAGTTCGCAGTATGAAAAAATAAAGAAAAATATATAACAAAGTACACAAATACATAATTGTTTTGGTAAGTGACTTTTTCCCTGAAAACAGAGCAGACAAAAGTGCAAAACAGAGCAGGATTATTTTCTCACACCAAGACTGCAGAAAGATGCCATTTTGGTCAACTTAAGAAATATCCAGATAGGTCAACTTAGAATTATCCACCTGGGATTTACATTGGATTAAAGATTCTGATAGAAAAAAGAATTAGATTTACATTACTGACAAGATACAGCGAAGTCCTGCATTTTGCTCAATAGGTTGGTGTTCATAAAAGTTCAGCTTTAATTTTTATCTAAATAGAGAAGATCTGAAAGTTGGCCTCCCACTTGTCAGAAAGCAAAAAGACTGACCTTTGGCTTCCCACATCCCTTGTGAGTGTTCTTAACACAGAAGTAGGAAGGAAAAGACACCACATCTATCATACCCTTGCATCTTACTCCCAGTGGGGTTCAAGAATGTTTCCCATGTATTACAGGGGAGTTCCACATACCATACTGTTTCCCCTAACAGCAGCAAAGTCTGGATTTCACTGCGCATTGTGTTATATTCAAAATGGAACCCAAAAGTTTCTACATAGACAGTTCCAGCCTGCAGCAGCCCTGAAGTCACACGTGTGTAAAGGGACAGACGAGTCAATACAGTCCTTGAAGGGATTACTGGAACTGACGGAGCTATGTCAAAAACACCCAGTCCAAGCACAGATTTACCAGCATTCTTCGTTATCATTCCTGATTATCATTCCCTGTAGCAGTTCCAAAAGCCCCAACTAGTGGCCCTGTGCAGAGCCTGGGAGAGTGTGTTTCACCCTATTTGGTGTTAGCCTGTCCCACACTGCAATGTAGACATGTCCCCATATTCGGTTTCAGCACAGAGATTCATGTCCCCATAAAATAATATGACGTAAGATGGAGAGGCCTGAGTGTCCCCACTAAGGGCTAAGGTAAGGGTTTAGAGTATAATAGTATAGTGTTCAAAGAAATGAAACTGAGACCCTGTCAGGTAATGAAACTCAGAAAAATCCTCAGCACGTAAAAATTGCTTTCACAAACATCCAAGCCCACTAAATAAAATCAAAACCTGAAATGAAACAGGAGACTCTGGAATGACCTTGCGAGCTGCAATCTTCGATTCTGTTGGATAGCTAGAGCAGCAAATCCCAGAAACATGATCTATAGGTGGAAACTGTCCCATCTGCAGACAGGAGTGTCCCCAAAAGAGGCAACATGTGTCTTTTTCTATCAAACACCTTGCATTATTCTTACATATGAGCTAAAAGTCAAAGAAAACCACGTAGTATACTATAAGCAGGAAACACTGCTAAAGGGATCTCCAAACACGATGAATCTTTACTGTGAATTCTTCACAATCGCATTGCATCATCGTGATACCAATGATGTTGATATCACATCACTACAGTGATATCAAAGCTGGTCACACAGTAACCCATAAGAAATCAGAATCTTAACCTCCATTTAACTAAAACTCTACAGTGTTGTTTGTACTGCTCTAATAAATTTAGCTCTAGTGGTGTCGATGTGCACTTTTTGACTGGTACATACTTTGACTGATTCATCTGTTTTCTGCCTTTCCATCTACCTCAGCAATTTTTCCACCACCCAGAGTGGCTGTTAGTACCTTTACTTCTGTTGGGTAAGTTTCTGTGCTGAACATATAAACAACTATTTTTTAACAGCTTAAGGACTTTTCACAGTTTTCAAGTAGGATTAAAATCCGACCCATAAGTTGCCTGGGATCTTCTGCAGACATTCAAAGAGACGTGAAAAGAGTACAAACACCCTGTAAAACCAGAACCAAGGCATATACACTGTTTTGCTGATATAAATTTACTACACAAAGCATAGGAGGATAGCTGAGATTCAGGCCTGGTAATGAAAACTTTTTAGTAAGCGCCTAAACTTGAGGACTCTTGAGCTGTTGACTTACTCAAGCATTTGTATTGTCCCAAAAATAGGCAACCATGACAGCATTTGGTGACAAACACTTTCTCCCAGCAAACGCTGAGGTATTTAACTGAGCAGAGTTGATCTGGATGGGTGTTATATTATCTGCACAAGTAGTGAAATCATTTTATAATACCAGTATAAAGCAAAAGTGACCCCTTGACCTTACATTACAAGGAACACTGTGACTGTGGGTATCTCTGGGTTTGATTTTCCTCATGATGAGGAAAGTGATGGTTGATTTCATTTCAGAATTAAAGTATAGTAAAATTGCTGTAAGAGAATAACTCAATCCATCACTATTACATGTTCCAATGATTTTAAAAGACCATGGGCCCGATTCTGGTCTCATTTATACCAGCCATAATAACTAGGCTACAGTCTACTTCGACCGATAGGATTGTCTTGATGTTTTGTCAGTGCCACTCCATAGTTACAGCATTGACTTTTGCAGGATTACCACTAATACATACTTGTAACAAGATGAGACATAGTCGTGGTAGATTTGTAAAAATAGTTTCATCCTGTGTGTGCATAATTCTCCATCTAAATCCACAGCATTCACTGTGAGAGTTAAAAAATATTATATATGTGTCCTTTAAAGGTTATACTTCTTTCATACCATGTTTTTGTAACATGAAGCTGCTTTACTTGCATTTGGGTATTATTAATATACATTCATGTAAAAATTTCAACAATTCCACACATCAGACCATGAACAAATATTATCTTGAGCATATATTTATGAACAGCAGTACGGATTTATAGAATGTACATATGAATTATAGAATCATAATACTGAATTAAAAAAGCTCTTGCAGAGGGGAATAATTCCTATACATTTACTGTAGCTGCTTTTCTAACCTAAGTCTATCCATCACTTTCAAGATGATTTTGAAATAAGCAGATCTAGTTCATGGCACTAACAGTTTTAATGGCACTAATTATCTAAACTTCCAGAAGTCACCAAATCTCTTGAAAACAGTAACACTTCACCTTTTTTTATTTTCTGTTATTTTAAAGACGCTTAACAGGCACTTCAGAAAGTGTCTTTACACAACAGTGTCCCTATCTTTAGGCTGAGATACAGATTTCAGTCTGGCTGGGTAACTATGATTATCATCTCCCAGTTTCTGCTGTATAATACTTTTTCTTGACCAGATATTCTGATGAGTTTCTTCAGCCTATTAACAGTATTGCTATACCATAAGAATCAAAAAAAGTTCCCACTTTTTCATATCAAGGTCTATCCAGTTCACATTATCTCCAAGTATCGCATAATAGATAATCAGGATAAAGCATAAGATAAAGGTATGTATAGAGTATATTCTCCCAGTTTCAGCAGCAAACAGTTGAGGCACTTTCTAAGCTGGATACCATGTTTAGATTACTACTTTAAAGACCTAAAGATGAACTTACCCTTTAGTTATGTATTATGGTTTTAGTATTAACATCATCATTATATTTGAAGTTTTCTGTGAATTTTGACCTGGAGTCAAGAGATGATTCAAGAATCCAAGCTTTTATCAGACTAATTATGTGACGCATTCACATAGTCTACCTTTAGCTTAACAAAGCAAGTCTCTCTCCCTACATTGGCAATATAAAGGGAAAAGCACCTCCAGAGACAGACTCAGGGTAGTAAGCTTAGCTTTCGTTCCAACTGTGGAATTAGCCTTTGTGGATTACTTGGAGATAAATAGGAATGGTGTGCAAGAACCCTGTTCTGAAGAAACCTCTTTTCCACCACCCTCTCTGCCAAAAGAAAAGAAAAACAAGAAGATAAACCCCCTTTTTTAAGAAATGTCCGATACTTTTCAAACCAGCTTCACAATTTTTTCCTGATTGCATGGGCTGACAATACAAACTCTCATAATCTATTCTGCTTGCATACAACCTCAGTCTTCACTTTCTTTCATTCTATTTTTTCTTCTTGTTGTAAAGGATTGGCAAAATATAAAGATGTGCAGTAACTGCCTATAAATAAAATTCATCATTTTATCATCCCACTGTAAAGAACTCTGGGGTGCAGGATATTTGCAGGGCAAAGGCCTTTATAATGAATATTCCCAGAGCTTAACGGGTACTGATTTATAGCCAATGGAACTCATTCTAAAACATAATACAAAGTATTGTGTACAAAGTATGTTGTGCCAATACGTTTAGGAGTACATATTTTTCTTTGGTGGCATGTACATACCGCTGTGACAAAATTTTAAGTCAGAAATTAAGGGTCAGCTAGAAAGCTTATGAAAAGTAGCTTCATTTTCTAGTGAAAAAGCTATGAAACACACACCCCAGAAAGCTTCATGAAAATTCTGGAGGTTCTGGAAGTAATTGGCACCCTTTTTGCAAAACATGAACTTTCAGAAAATTTTAAAGAGTTTCAAGGAGGCCTTTTTCATTTCCTCCCTGTTCTTGAAGACACACTACATATAAAGAAAAGACATTAGAATACCCTGTTGGGAAGCCTACCCTGTCAAACCCTCATCACCTGTGCAATAGTTTCTTGACATAAATCACTTGACACCTTAAACAGCTGAAAAAAAATGTGGAATTTCAGTCACTGCAAAAAAAAAAAAAAAAAAAAAAAGAGTCATTTAATCTTAAACTGGGGAGAGAAAGGAGGAGAAGGTAACAAAAGAAATCATTATTACCAAATTTTCTAGTGGGTCGTGGGTAAAGGAGCAAGCAGAAATAGTGAGTTCAGTTCAGAAATTAACGGATGTATGTAGAGTTGGCAAGTTTTGTCTTTCCTCTCAGTTCTGTTCTGTGAAGTTCCAGAGATGATAATGTCTCTCTTTTACAAACAGGTCTTGTCACAATGGCTTTGGGAGCCAAAGTACTACACTGTGGGCAGATGAAGGGCAAGTAGGGTAATCTGCCTCAGGAACATTGCTAGAGGCAGACAGAAAAATTACCAACTTCCCGGGAAATAGTTTTTGTTTCTTTCACTCTCCTGCCACCATTTTTTTCAGCCCAGCCAACAAGGATTTCATACCAGCAGCAAAACATATTCTGCTTTTCTAAAGTATGTACCCCATCAGCCTACCTACAGTTACAAAATGCCATTCCCAACAAACCTGAAAGATCATAAATCACAATTATAATATTCTCATGTTCACATTTGACTAATGTTCTGTGCATTGAGATATTCCATGCTTATGAGTAGATGGCACAGAAAAGACCCTTCCCATACTAGCGTAAACCTGGAGTAGCTGAAATGTATTTACCGTAGTCAGTTCCAATTTACACTCTAGCCAGCACAGCTGCATTCCTCTAGAATTAAACCAGAACTGCCTTATCAAAAGAAAATGCACCTATGCTGGAAAAG
>NW_009646736.1:1610191-1613946 GCF_000708025.1 Charadrius vociferus | reverse complement strand
TTCCCAACTTGATCCCTGCAGTAAGACCCGCCAGTTTATTATGATTCACATATTAACCAATTCAGCATTATTTTTTTCCCTTTGTTGAGAAAGGGTGTAGAATGAACTTCAGCTGCAAATTCTTTAAGCCCCCAGCACTTTATCTTTGGCATGGGATTGACAGTAAACAGAGAATAGAAGTTGCTAAGAGATGAATTTCTCAGCTATTTGACTGCCAAGTATTTGGTGCCCCAGGGCTAACTACATATTACTGACAGCCACCTTTTCCTCCAAAACTACAGCTCTGTGGAATGTTTCTGTGATAAAATATGAACGCAGGTAAAAACTCCACTGGTAAACCTCTGTGGGAAAAACGGTACTAGAACTGTAACACCGAGTTCTCCAATTTTAACAAACTCTTTGTGATTTTCACATCTTCACCTCAGTTGTCAGTACCTTGTCTCGTACACGTAAGCCACTCTGTGTTCTAATAACATACAATTCCTGAAATTGCAGGCACTAAAAACCTAAAACTCTCACATCCTGAGATAAGAAAGTGGAACAGAAGATGACTTCTAGTAAAAGAAATTCCGCTAATTACTGTTATTTTTCCGGTACACCAGTATCACTCATAACAAGAAGCCAAGCATTAATACGTTTTTTTAAGACCTCCATATACCCTGCCATTCTGAGACCAGTGAGAGCAAAACAAAGCTAACATAGGGTCCTACGGCTACGTAGAAGTCCTACAACTTCTTTGAGCTGTGTACAAAATTCACTACAAATAGCAACAGATTTTCTTGTCTCAGTTATCACGTTCAGATCCCCTAGAAGTAGCCTATGGACCACCGTGGTCTATAAAACAGAGACTGAAGACCATTTACTTTAAATTACATGTAATTTTTATTTGTCACTGGGAAGCTGACAACTAGTTTCTCTAGTACCTAAATTATTTCCTTTGTTGAACTCTAGTGTCCAGTCTCTGGACCAGAATACCAAAAAATGTGCTCAGAGCTGCAATAGGCCAGCCAATCAATCCTGCTGCTGCAAACAGTTTTCTTTATCCTAGTAGAAAAAATCTGGTCCATCAGTATAAACCAATTCCTAGTTCCTCTAGTTGTCACTCGTAGAAGAAGATGTGTAAACACATAGAGAAACTCTGAAGAAAATTAGGTCTCATCTCTCTGCCACAAATGAGATCTTGGAAAACAGAAGACCACCGAGACACATGCCCAGTCTGTTTTTCTTTCTTTTCTTAAAAATATGTTTCTCCCTAATTTACTTGACATTGCTTTCACCTAAGCTATTCTATGCAAAGCCAGTTGGTGGTGTTTCTTCCTTCTGTCCCCTTAATTATATATTGTATATGGGAATGTTCAGTCTTATCAAAGGTAAGAGGTTTCTTTTCTTTTCCTTCCCAGAAAGCAGGCATCCTCCCTGTGCTAAGGATCGAAAACACTAAATCAAAACCAAACAAAATCTTTATGAAACTGCAAACAACTGTGCTGCATAGAGAATCCAGTAAAAGAGAAATCATGAACAACAAGGTTTTCTTAAAATCTTCACTTATGTTGATACAATATTTTACATATAAAACGTAAGTGAAACAAAAGAATCCTACTGTACAGCTAGGAGGGCTCAAATCATTCCATATCAAAAGTATTAAACATCAATAAATTCTGAAAAACATCTGAGTTTTAACTGTAAAAGATGAGATTTTATAACAGCTAAGAATAACAATGTATTTTAATGTTTAATACAGCAGGTTTTCCTTTCTCTCCATAATTTTCCTGTATCCACTTTTTAAGTATGTGCGTCAAACATTCAACTTGTCAGATTATATAATAATAAATGGCATACAATAACTGCACAGCACTCAAATTTCATCAAAATTTGGGCAACAGAACTAAAAACATCTAAGCAAAGGAAACATCAAGGGACAGATCGTAAGCAGAAGCTACTTGGTATAACCATTGAAAACAATAGTGCCCTACTAATTTATACCATATGAGAATCCACAGGGAGGGAGAAATAGTGGTGGGAATTAAAATACATAGACAAGCAATAAAATTGATGTAAGGTTTTGTCTATCCTCATGGAATCTTTCAGAAAACATGAAAAGTTGCTGAGTTTCCTGCCTATGTTTTCTCAGATTCAGTGCTTGGGTGAGATACACATATAAATACATCAGTGTACCATCATTATATACACACATACAGTTTTTCAAGACTTGACTGTGCTGGGGCTTTATTAGTAAAATATGAAGTATTGAAGCCAGCACAATATGAGAATACACAAACACTCATCGAAATAGTTTTGTATTCATACTGATAGTAAAATAGTAAAAATGCTCTTAAGCTGCATTTGCCAATGATATTTTCAGCAGTTAGTGCAACTCAGCAGTTTATTCGGGTGGCTTTCAGGGTAACAGTTGGAAACACAATACAATAAGTGCATGTGAAAGTTTTCTGTAAGTATTTATGTCTATAAAATTAAAATTCAGAACTGTGTGGATCTCCCAGGAATTGTGTTTCTAGTTATTTGGTTTGTCCATGTCCTTTAGCAATAATCAACAATTCTTGGATGCATGTCACAGCAGTATGGGAGCACTTTCTACAGGCTTTTCTTTCAGTGGGAAGGTGGCTACACCAGCTCATTATCCCCAGAAGAGACAAAGAATTCCTTCTCCCTTTCTCATGAACTAGTCTACATGTTGCTTATTTCTAGCATTATCTCCTGAAGCTTTATTTCCGTCAGTAATACTGAGAACCGAACAGACGTGCTATTGTCCGTATTTGTATTCTACTACAAAATTCTCTGTTTCTTAAGATTTCACTTGGGATTGAAGGGGCTAACCATCTTACTATGCATTAATGGCATTTGTGAGTCCAGTTCCTGTAGGCTGAGATCAATGAAAGCACCAAGCCACAGAAAAAAAAAAAATCTATTTAAGATATCAAACACAAAGATTCTTGTGCTGTTCTAGATCAACAAATGCAAAAAATAAAAATATTATTTAAGTATAGAACAGAATTTTAATTACATAGGAGTTACCACAAATAAACCCAAAAGCTATCATCCTTATTCACCTATGTACATCCAATTAGTGCAAGAATTATATGTTAGTGCTTTCTCTAGCATTTTGTCTAATGAAATTTTAAATGGCTGTGGCCAGTTTCCCAGAAAATAAAGCAGTAAAGTAAAACTGGGGGGGGAGGGATATCTCTGTTTACAAGGTCTCAAGATCCTGTTGATGCAAAGACCTTTCCATGTATTGGTAATGAGTCCGAGGTTGTTAACACCCTCAGAACCTGTTGGCCAAATGCTCACATGTTCTTAGGATATTTGTGCTGTTCTTGTGATAAGGAGAGCATTTCCAAATAAACGAGAGGAAGGTAACTGTCAGGATCTCTATTTTACTTCTTTTCAAAGTTTATATAATGTAGAATTTTCTCTTAGTTTCCCAAAATATCCTTAATTCACAACTTTGCAGTCACAGTTGTCAGTGGAACAATGTGTAATCTTCTTCACAGACTTGAATGCATACTTTCCTAAGTATTTTCTGCAGCCTGAGCAAAGACGTGGACTGCACAGATAATTTGTTGCATTTATCATATAGCACAAAGACCAAATAATATTTACAAAAAGTTTCTGATAATTTTTTTAAAAAACATATGCACACATAAAAATCAAAGCCTAGAATCTTGGATAGATTGAAGAAAGAACAATAGTTATCATGTAAGTCATTCAGCAATGTCAAGATCACTCATTCCTGC